>NC_141878.1:499693081-499996112 GCF_056163025.1 Triticum urartu
TTCTACTACTCATTGATCTTCACTTATATCTTTCGGAGTAGTTTGTCATTTGCTCTAGTGCTTCACTTATATCTTTTTAGAGCACGGTGGTGGTTTTATTTTATCGAAATAGATGAACTCTCATGCGTCACTTATATTATTTTGAGAGTCCTAAACAGCATGGTAATTTCCTTTTGTTATGAATTTAGTCCTGATATGATGGGCATCCAAGAGGGATATAATAAAAACTTTCATATAAAGTGCATTGAATACTATGAGAAGTTTGATGCTTGATAATTGTTTTGAGATATGAAGATGGTGATATTAGAGTCATGCTAGTTGAGTAGTTGTGAATTTGAGATATACTTGTGTTGAAGTTTGTGATTCCCGTAGCATGCACGTATGGTGAACCGTTATGTGATGAAGTCGGAGCATGATTTATTTATTGATTGTCTTCCTTATGAGTGGCGGTCGAGGACGAGCGATGGTCTTTTCCTACCAATCTATCCCCTTAGGAGCATGCGTGTAGTACTTTGTTTCGATAACTAATAAGATTTTTGCAATAAGTATGTGAGTTCTTTATGACTAATGTTGAGTCCATGGATTATACGCACTCTCACCCTTCCGCCATTGCTAGCCTCTCTAGTACAGCGCAACTTTCGCCGGTACCATAAACCCACCATATACCTTCCTCAAAACAGCCATCATACCTACCTATTATGCATTTCCATAGCCATTCCGAGATATATTGCCATGCAACTCTCCACTGTTCCGTTTATTATGACACGCTCCATCATTGTCATATTGCTATGCATGATCATGTAGTTGACATTGTATTTGTGGCAAAGCCACCGTTCATAATTCTTTCATACATGTCACTCATGAGTCATTGCACATCCCAGTACACCGCCGGAGGCATTCATATAGAGTCATATTTTGTTCTAAGAATCGAGTTGTAAGTAAATAAAAGTGTGATGATCATCATTTTTAGAGCATTGTCTCAAGTGAGGAAAGGATGATGGAGACTATGATTCCCCCACAAGTCGGGATGAGACTCCGGACTAAAAAAGGAGGCCTTAAAAAAGAGAAAAGGCCCAAATAAAAAAATGAGAGAAAAGGAGAGAAGGGACAATGCTACTGTCCTTTTACCACACTTGTGCTTCAAAGTAGCACCATAATCTTCATGATAGAGAGTCTCCTATGTTGTCACTTTCATATACTAGTGGTAATCTTTCATTATAGAATTTGGCTTGTATATTCCAATGATGGGCTTCCGCAAAATGCCCTAGGTCTTCGTGAGAAAGCAAGTTGGATGCACACCCACTTAGTTTCTTTTTGAGATTTCATACACTTATAGCTGTAGTGCATCCGTTGCATGGCAATCCCTACTCGGTCACATTGATATCTATTGATGGGCATCTCCATAGCCCGTTGATATGCCTAGTTGATGTGAGACTATCTTCTCCTTTTTGCCTTCTCCACAACAACCATTATATTCCACCTATAGTGCTATGTCCATGGCTCACGCTCATGTATTGCATGAAGATTGAAAAAGTTTGAGAACATCAAAAGTATGAAACAATTGCTTGGCTTATCATCGGGGTTGTGCATGATCTAAATATTTTGTGTGGTGAAGATGGAGCATAGTCAGACTATATGATTTTGTAGGGATTGATTTCTTTGGCCATGTTATTTTGAGAAGACATGATTACTTTGTTAGTATGCTTGAAGTATTATTATTTTTATGCCAATATTAAACTTTTGTATTGAATCTTATGGATCTGCATATTCTTTCCACAATAAAGAGGATTACATGGGTAAATATGTTAGGTAGCATTCCACATCAAAAATTCTGTTTTTATTATTTACCTACTCAAGGAGGAGCAGGAATTAAGCTTGGGGATGCTGATACGTCTCCAACGTATCTATAATTTTTGATTGTTCCATGCTATTATATTATCAACCTTGGATGTTTTATATGCATTTATATGCTATTTTATATGATTTTTGGGACTAACCTATTAACCTAGAGCCCAGTGCCAGTTTCTGTTTTTTCCTTGTTTTAGAGTATCGCAGAAAAGGAAAATCAAACAAAGTCCAATTGACCTGAAACTTCACGGAACTTATTTTTGGACCAGAAGAAGCCAACGGAGTATCGGAGTTGGACCAAGAGAGTCCTGCACTGCCCACGAGGGTGGGGGGCGCGCCAACCCCCCTGGGCGCGCCCCCCTACCTCATGGACAGCCGAGAGGTCCACCAACATACTTCTTCCTCCCATATATACCATATACCCTAAATACTTCGGGGAGCACAATAGATCGGGAGTTCCGCCGCTAGAAGCCTCCGTAGCCACCGAAAACCAATCTAGACCCGTTCCGGCACCCTCCCGGAGGGGGGAATCCCTCTCCGGTGGCCATCTTCATCATCCCGGCGCTCTCCATGACGAGGAGGGAGTAGTTCTCTATCGGGGCTGAGGGTATGTACCAGTAGCTATGTGTTTGATCTCTCTCTCTCGTGTTCTTGAGGTGGTACGATCTTGATGTATCGTGAGCTGTGCTATTATAGTTGGATCTTATGATGTTTCTCCCCCTCTACTCTCGTGATGAATTGAGTTTTCCCCTTGAAGTTATCTTATCGGATTGAGTCATTAAGGATTTGGGAACACTTGATGTATGTCTTGCGTGGGATAACTGTGGTGACAATGGGTTATTCTATTAATTCACTTGATGTATGTTTTTGTGATCAACTTGCGGGTTTCGCCCATGAACCTATGCATAGGGGTTGGCGCACATTTTCGTCTTGACTCTCCGGTAGAAACTTTGGGGCACTCTTTGAAGTACATTGTGTTGGTTTGAATAGATGAATTTGAGATTGTGTGATTCATATCGTATAATCATACCCGCGGATACTTGAGGTGACATTGGAGTATCTAGGTGACATTAGGGTTTTGATTGATTTGTGTCTTAAGGTGTTATTCTAGAACGAACTCTAGGATAGATTGAACGGAAAGAATAGCTGCATGTTATTTTACTACGGACTCTTGAATTGATTGATCAGAAAGAATAACTTTGAGGTGGTTTCGTACCCTACAATAATCTCTTCGTTTGTTCTCTGCTATTAGTGGCTTTGGAGTGACTCTTTGTTGCATGTTGAGGGGTAGTTATGTGATCCAATGATGTTATTATTGTTGAGAGAACTTGCACTAGTGAAAGTATGAACCCTAGGCCTTGTTTTAACGCATTGCAATACCGTTTGTGCTCACTTTTACCATTAGTTACCTTGCTGTTTTTAGATTTTTCAGATTACAAAAACCATTATCTACTATCCAATTGCACTTGTATCACCATATCTTCGCCGAACTAGTGCACCTATACAATTTACCATTGTATTGGGTGTGTTGGGGACACAAGAGACTCTTTGTTATTTGGTTGCAGGGTTGTTTGAGAGAGACCATCTTCACTACGCCTCCCACGGATTGATAAACCTTAGGTCATCCACTTGAGGGAAATTTGCTGCTGTCCTACAAACCTCTGCACTTGGAGGCCCAACAACGTCTACAAGAAAAGGTTGTGTAGTAGACATCACATGTAGTCATTTGTTGAAATCTCTAAAAGACTAATATTTAGGAACAGAAGGAGTATTTTTGAATTCGTGTCATACATGCATGGTTTGGAAAAATGGATGCACTATACTTATTGGATTGTTGTTGTGTTCGTGTGTGTGTGTGGTCATATGCTTGATATATACAAAGTTTTATCACCACCATACCGTTCATATTTTAAATTTGAATTTGCAATGGAAAACTTTCTAGGGATACCATGAAATGTCAAATCCATGTTGAGATCACTATATCACAAACTCACTCTAATTCAAGAACTCGTCATAAATCAATTACCACATTGAGATTACTATTTGCAAGGAAAATACGGGCATCGTAATACACATAGATTCGTTCGGCAATTTAAAATTCATTTCGTATACTCGAATGGTAGGACCCAACGGCGTACCAGCCAGACCTTGGCTTGTGTTGATCCTAAAAAAACCAGGCTCATTTCCTTCTGGTGGCGTGCATGGTACGCACATTAGCCAACCCCAACCAGTCGAGCCTCCGCGTTTCGAGTCGAAATATCAAGCGGCCAGAATTCCACCCCTAGGAAATTCCCCTCATGTTCCTGGTCCATAGTGACTGTCGATGAACAATGGAGGGATGCTTTAGTAAATAGACAACGTTACCTACTGAGGGAGTCCTGGATTAGGGGGTGTTCGGATACCGGACTATACCTTCAGCCGGACTCCTAGACTATGAAGATATAAGATTGAAGACTTCGTCCCATGTCTGGATGGGACCTTCCTTGGCGTGGAAGGCAAGCTTGGCGATGCGATATTCAAGATCTCCTACCATTGTAACCGACTCTGTGTAACCCTAACCCTATTTGGTGTCTATATAAGCCGGAGGGTTGTAGCCTGTAGAGGATCAACTCCATACACAATCATACCATAGGCTAGCTTCTAAGGTTTATCCTCCTTGATCTCGTGGTAGATCTACTCTTATACTACCCATATCTTCAATATTAATCAAGCAGGAGTAGGGTTTTACCTCCATCGAGAGGGCCCGAACCTGGGTAAAACAAAGTGTCCCCAGTCTCCTGTTACCATCCGGCCTAGACGCACAGTTCGGGACCCCATACCCGAGATCCGTCGGTTTTGACACCGACATTGGTGCTTTCATTGAGAGTTCCTCTGTGTCGTCGCCTTTAGGCCCGATGGCTCCTTCGATCATCCACAACGATGCGGTCCAGGGTGAGAGTTTCCCCCCCGGACAGGTCTTCGTCTTCGGCGGCTTCGCACTGCGGGCCAATTCGCTTGGCCACCTTGAGCAGATCGGAAGCTACACCCCCGGCCATCAGGTCAGGTTTGGAAGCCTAAACTACACGGCTGACATCCGCGGAGACTTGATCTTCGACCGATTCGAGCCACAGCCTAGCGTGCCGCACTATCTCGATGGGCATGATATAGCTCTGCCGCCGAACAGCGCCTTGGAGGCCGCACACGCATCGGTTTCGACCATTGATTCGGAACCTACTGCACCGATCGAGGATCAGCGGTTGGACGCTGCCTCAGGGGCTGCGATCTCAGAGGCGATCGAGCCGAACTCCAGCCCCGCACTCCGCATGGCCCGTGACTCCAAGGAGCCGGATTCCTCTCCGAACTCCGATCCCCCCGCGCCCCTGCCAATCGAATCCGAGTGGACGCCGGTAATGGAGTTCACCGTAGCGGACATCTTTCAGCATTCGCCTTTCGGCGACATCCTGGATTCTCTTAGGTCTCTCTCTTTATCAGGAGAGCCCTGGCTGGACTACGGTCAGCAAGGGTGGGATACGGACGGTGAGGAAATTCAAAACCCACCCACCACCCACTTCGTAGCCACTGTCGAGGATCTAACCGACATGCCTGACTTCGGCTCCAAGGACATCGACAGCATGGATGACGATGGAGGAGATATCGACGAACCAATGCCCATAGGGCATTGGACAGCCACCCCATCTCACGATGTGTACATGGTGGATACCCCTAAGGGAAACGACAACGAGGAAAAAGGGGATAGGAAGAGTGATCGACCCCCCAAAACACAATCAAGGCGTCGGCGCAAACGCCGGCCCAAGCCCCGCCTCGACAAAAACCCAGCCATAGAGCAGGACGAGCCGGTCGACGACGAACAGGCCTTAGAGCAACCGTCCGAACAGGGCAACACGGATAGAAAAACCGAACATCCCTTCCCCGGCGAAAACGGCATTCCGAACGACCGCAGGCCAAATAAACCTATGAAGCAGAAGAATCTCCATGAGAGGCTCGTTGCAACTGCACGCAGCCTAAAAAAGCAGAAGCCGAAGCTAAAAACAGTGGAAGATGCACTCCAGATCAGATGGAGCAAGGTAATCGATGCCACAGATAACTACGGCGACAGTCGCCGCACTAAAAGCTATCCGAAAAGAAAGCTACTACCTGAATTCGACGAAGAGGCCTCAGAGCCCTCGTATTCAAAAAATGAAAAAGCCACACGGTCGGATAGACGACCCCATAAGGCAACAAGCGGCGCCGCACCTAAATCGGCATGCGACCCTCCTAAGGATTCGCATCATGGCCCAGTCAGGTCCATTTATGGGCCAAGAAAGCAAGCTCTCGTAAGCAACGCTACGAAGCCATCATCAGAATCCGGCATACCCAAATACAGGGGTGCCGCACACCCCCTATATTTTACCGATGAGGTCCTAGACTATGAATTCCCAGAGGGATTCAAACCCGTAAACATAGAGGCATACGATGGAACAACAGACCCTGGAGTCTGGATCGAGGATTATATCCTCCACATTCACATGGCTAGAGGAGATGATCTCCACGCCATAAAATATCTACCCCTTAAGCTTAAAGGGCCAGCCCGGCATTGGCTTAAAAGCCTTCCCGAAAACTCAATTGGAAGCTGGGAAGAGCTCGAGGATGCTTTTCGAGAAAACTTTCAAGGGACCTATGTCCGCCCCCTGGATGCAGACGACCTTAGTCACATAACTCAACAACCCGGAGAATCAGCTCGGCAATTCTGGAATAGATTCCTCACTAAAAAGAATCAGATAGTCAACTGTCCGGACGCCGAAGCCTTAGCAGCTTTTAGACATAACGTCCGAGATGAATGGCTCGCCAGACACCTCGGCCAAGAAAAGCCAAGAACAATGGCCGCACTAACAAGCCTCATGACCCGTTTTTGTGTAGGGGAGGACAGCTGGTTGGCAAGGTGCAGCCCCAGCGACCCAAGTACATCCGAAACCAGGGATGAAAACGGAATACCGCAACGCAACAAAGACCGTCGCCGGACTAAGGACAAAAGTCCGAAGAGCACGGCAGTCAACGCCGGATTCAAAGGCTCACGAAAAAATCAGGAAAAATCACCCCCCAGAATAACAGGGACGATCCATCCAACTTAAATAGAATCCTGGACAGGATATGTCAGATACACAGTACTCCTGGGAAGCCTGCTAACCATACCCACAGAGACTGTTGGGTCTTCAAACAATCCGGCAGATTCAATGCCGAACCCCAACAGCAGAGCACCAGGAAACAAAAGAACTTCCCACAAGAAGTAAAAACACTGAACTCACTTCACATAACAAAACGTGAGGTGCCCGTAAAGGTATGCACCACACGGCCCATCCCCAAAGGATCCTGCCACTGGTTGTCAAAACTGATCACCTTCGATCAGCTAGATTATTCTAGGAATACCTGGAATGTAGGATGGACTGCCTTGATCCTTGATCCAATAATTGGCGGACTTAAGTTTTCAAATGTCCTTATGGACGACGGCAGCGGACTAAACCTGATATATCAGGATACAATACAGCACATGGGGATAAACCTAACAAGAATCCGCCGCAGCAAAACCTCCTTTCAAGGGGTAATACCTGGCCCGGACACCCATTGCACGGGTTTTCTTCGGCTCACAGTCACATTCGGCTCTGCCGATAACCTCCGCCGTGAAAAGCTGACCTTCCATGTCGTCCCGTTCTCAAGTCGCTATCAAGCACTACTGGGACGTGAAGCTTTCGCTCGATTTAACGCAATACCACATTATGCATCTCATACGCTTAAGATGCCCGGTCCACGAGGCATCATCTCTTCGATGGGGAAGCACTAAAGTGCGCCTCCCCAAGCGGAGGATAGTGCGTCCGCTTTAACAGCCCCACAGCAAAATGGCCTCACCGGCCAAAAAACTTCAAAATAGGTCATTTAAAGACCACGAACGCGGATAGACGAGTTCAGTGCAAAATCATCATTGATGCAGGCCTAGAAGCCATATACCCCCGCACAAGGGGCTCCACGCATACACAAATAAGGGACAATAAAGCTCAAACTTACATATCTTACTTTATACTTTGCTTATTTAATTTTTTTTTGGCACGACCCGTTTTTCAACTCAGTTCCTCTCTTTTACAGATGAACGTCGTGCGGCGCCCGTCCAGGATACGGCACAACGGATACATAGGCGCAGACGTGCAGTAGGGACCCGTCCTAAAGGATTCTTTTTAGATTAAGACCCTTCGTAAACCTTTTTTACTGTCTCTTGTTGCTATACATCCCCTGGTTTTTCTTCCTAATATAACCAAGGAGGAGGCTGGCGTCTTGGCATGTGGCCATGTCAGAATTTTTTGCATGTACCTGGACACTAGGGGCTTTTTCAATAAAGAGTGTTGTTTGGCCTGCACTCATAAAGACCGAACACCTTAGGGAATGTTCGGCGTCGCGAGTTTTGGCATTATATGCATCAGCTCCAAATCATGTCTTTGGTCAAATGTTGGGTTGCCCGGCTCCTGAGTTCGGCTACCTTACGTTCCGCTCTATCGGCTAAGGTAGCACCAGGAGAACTACTACGATTGTGCCCCCGGTTCGGCCAGGGCGAGCACCTCAGTAGAGAAAGCCGAAAACAGATTGTCATGATGTAGCGTGAGACTGGTCAGCCACTCGATGACCGATTGGAATCTATCGGATTCCTCCGCCTTGACGAAGGACCGCTTCTCGGTCAGGCACATACGCGCCCCGAATTCGGACGAGCGTAGTGGCCACCAAGGAGCTACCTAAAGAGTCTCATTTTCAAACTCCTATGGCTAAGTGAAAGTGTTAAAGCATTATAGTCCGGTTGCCTGGCCCGCTGCGCTATCACCTCCTTTGTAGGACCAAGACATTGGGTTAAGTGTGAGAATGCGTCTTCCGTGAGCACCCCCGCACTATGTGCGTGGGGGCTGAAGCCAACGACTGCCATTTTTCAGATTCTATACATATAGATATATATATATATATATATATCTTAAAACGGCCGATTAGAAGGTTTTTACAATACTTGGAGGCACAAGTATAAAATCAGCCACTACACTTTCTCAAAATATTAATTTATAATTACATATGCTATCATAAGATAGCATCTTTTGGGCACTGCGTCTCTATTACACGAGCGCCTTCAAGAACTTCCCGAAAATAGTGCTCGGAAGGTACTCGGCTTTGGTCCGAATCTCGGGACGCAACAACGGTGGTCTCCATCTCTGCCCAGTATGTCTTAACATGGGATAGAGCCATCCTAGCGCCCTCTATGCATGCTGACCTCTTAATTGCATCTATACCCGGCACCGCGTCAAGAAATTGCTGCACCAAGATGAAATAACTCTTCGGCTCCGATCTCCTCGGCCACAGATGATCCATGACGTACTTCATGGCGAGTCCGGACAACCTATTCAGTTTGGCCCACTGAGCCAAACGATCGTCCACTGCCAGTGGATGATCTGGATTATGAAACTGCGACCAGAAAAGCTCTTCCACTTCGCAATCTTTCTGACATCGAAAGTGTTCGGTCGCATCAGCGGCACTCGTTGCCATGTCCAGATAGGTGTCCTTCACACTCCACATCCGGTCCAACAGAGCAAACTTCGGATCACAAAACTTCCTCCGCAGCATAAAGGGCTTTCCAGCCGCAATCTGTTCGGCCTGACGCAGCTCCTCTTTCGCAGCTCTCATCACAGAGCGAGCGTCCTTGGCATCGGCAACGGCCTTTTCTAAATCTGTTTGTCTCGCCTGGTCTTATTTCTCAAGAAGTTCGCAACGGTCTGCAGCGCTCTTTAACTTCTCGGCCATCTCGGCCATCTCCTCTTTGCTTCGGCAGCGAGCAGCCTGTTCGGCTCTCAGCTCTTCAAGGGCCTTCTTGGCAGCCGCATCACTTTTTCTGGCTTGCTCCTTAGCTCGGGCAAGTTCTGCCCTAAGATTCTCCACGGCGGCAGTACCATCTGCATCAAGCACACACATTGTAAGACACTGGCATGAAGCTCCTCTTACCTGATGCTGCCCGAAGAATTACATACCTTAAGCCTCATCAAGCCGCTTGCTGACAAGCGCGATGTCGGCGTCTGCCACGTCCAGTTCCCGCTTTAGTTCAGCCAAATCATTAGTCCGGTTTGATTCCGGACACCTCGCCACCTACATTCAAAGGCGACATCTTAGACCAGGGATTATGATCCTCAACGTGCCGTCATTTCTTGACAACACGCAGAGTCTCAGGGGCTACTATCTACGCAGGGCGCATCTTATTTATGCGCAACTGACAAAAATGTACATTATCTAACGTACCTCAAAACCCGTCAGTAAACTTTTGACGGCCTCATACAATCCGCTTTCTGCGGATGAAATCCTTTCAATCACCGTGCCCATGAAGGCACGGTGCTCTTCTGAGATAGAAGCTCGCCCCAGCAGAATCTTTAGTTCTTCCGGCCGAGCACCAGATGGTGCCAGACTTGTCCTATGGCCTCTTTCGAAGACCGGACGCGGAGGACTTCGGGGGGCCGCATTGCCACCTCCCATCCCTGCCGGATTCGGAGAAACCCTCCGTGACGACACCTCAGGGTCGCCCGCCTCGCTGGGCGGCATGGTAGGGGGAGGTGTTCCGCTCTCCATCATCTCCGGAAGAAGATCCCCTGAAGACGAGCTCTGCTGCGAGGGGCTGAGGTCCGAGCTACAAGATAAAATTTCGGCTAAATCTTCTCAGATGCAAAATCACGGATTTCTCTCATCCCTCAAAAGGAAAATCTTTTCTCCACTTATGGCTCGCTTGAGGGTTGATCCCCTTGAGGGCGTAGTCCGACCAAGGAACTTCCTGGCGTTGGACCCTCTGACGAGGATTTTCTCCCCTGTTTTGAGGCCATGGTTTCTGGGTCGTCAAAAGCGGCTCTCTTCTTCCCTTTAGGAGAGGAATTGTCGGTTCCTCCCTTCGGGGCAGCCTCCTTCGAGGAGGCCGTAGCTTCCTTGTCCTCCCTCTCCAAAGGCATTATCTCCAGCATCCTGACTAGCACAGGATCCGGCCTGGTTTTAGGAAGGGGAGCCGGACACCTGATCAGCTTCGCCTTCGCTGTCCACTCCTGTTCAAAAAGACGGCTCTTTTAAGGGCAAGTTTATGACGATTATACGAATAGAAGGTCCGGGCACAAGGTTGCTTACTTGAGTATCCGGGCGATTGCAGCTTAAGCCTGCGTCCTCGGTTGAATCCGGACACATCTCTGTGATCCAAAGAATAGTTTTTACATCTCCGCGGGCGTTGCGCCCATAAAATTTTGGAGAGCTCGCGGCCCCTCTGGATTAAACTCCCACAGGCGAAGGGGGCGACGTTTGCCGGGCAATATTCGGCGAATCAGCATGACCTGCATCACCTTGACCAAACTGAGGTCTCCTTCCAAGAGATCTTTAATTCGGCCCTGTAACAGGGGCACGTATTTGGGCAAACCCCAATCCAATCCTTTGTTGACCAATGACGCTAGCCGTGATGGGGGACCCGAGCGAAAGGCAAGAGGCGCCACCCACTTGGCACTCCTGGGAGCGGTGACATAGAACCATTCTCATTGCCACAAGCCAAGCTCCTCTTGAAAGAAGCCCTCGGGCCATGGAGCATCAGCATTCTTACTTATTACGGCACCTCCGCACTCTGCGTGCCGTCCCTCGATCATCTTCGGCTCCACTCCAAAAGTCTTGAGCCATAAACCGAAGTGAGGAGTAACGCGGAGGAACGCTTCGCACACAATGATGAATGAGGAAATTTGGAGGATGGACTCCGGAGCTAAGTCATGAAATTCCAGCCCGTAATAGAACAGCAGCCCCCTCACGAAGGGATCCATCGGGAAACCTAACCCCCGAAGGAAGTGAGACATGAACACAACGCTCTCACTGGGCTGGGGATTGGGAATAGCTTGCCCTTGAGCAGGCAACCTATGTGGAATTTCGGCGGTCAGGAACTTAGCCTCTCTCAACTTTAGCACATCCTCCTCCATGACAGAGGAGGGCATCCATCGGCCTTGAAGGTCGGAACCGGACATTGTCGAAGGTCCAAAGCGCCTGGAATCTGAAGCCTAGGGTGTTGGAACTCGAGGCGACGGGTGAACTCATTTGAGGTTGGAAAAAGGAGTAAGGCCTTGGTCTCTTTATAAGAGGTTGAATACCAGGAGCCCTCCCCGTAACCGTTTGGGACTCGCCTTTAATCGATAAAACATGCTAACGGGCACGATTGGGTTACCCACATCCGTATTAATGAGAATCCCGTAAAAAGGGCACACGGTCTCTGCTTTGACAAGACATGCCAAGGAAACCACCTCGCAAAACATGCTGAGGTGGGGAAGTAAAAACGATTCGAGTAGAGGACTTGGCTGTAGTGTGATGGCGCACTGTAGAATACATCAGCAGATTTGATTTGTGTTAATATTATTCTCTCTATAGCAATATGTGGAAACTTATTTTACAGAGCCGGACACTACTCTTGGTGATTACGATCTTCTATGAAGGACTTGGAGGAGGAACCCGCCTTGCAATGCCGAAGACAATTTGCGCGTCGGACTCGTCGTCATTGAAGCCTGGTTCAGGGGCTACTAAGGGAGTCCTGGATTAGGGGGTGTTCGGATAGCTGGACTATACCTTCAGCCAGACTCCTGGACTATGAAGATATAAGATTGAAGACTTCATCCCGTGTCCGGATGGGACTTTCCTTGGTGTGGAAGGCAAGCTTGGCGATGCGATATTCAATATCTCCTACCATTGTAACCGACTCTGTGTAACCCTAACCCTATCCGGTGTCTATATAAGCCGGAGGGTTGTAGCCCGTAGAGGATCAACTCCATACACAATCATACCATAGGCTAGCTTCTAAGGTTTAGCCTCCTTAATCTCGTGGTAGATCTACTCTTGTACTACCCATATCTTCAATATTAATCAAGCAGGAGTATGGTTTTACCTCCATCGAGAGGGCCCGAACCTGTGTAAAACAAAGTGTCCCCAGTCTCCTGTTACCATCCGGCCTAGACGCACAGTTCGGGACCCCCTACCCGAGATCCGCCGGTTTTGACACCGACACCTACCATGCGGAGCACGGTTCAATTCCCTCAGTCGCCGCTACCCAAGGTCACCCGTCAACTGCATTGCCTAGTACTGATAGGAGTACTACACCAGGATGAGCACAGAATTGAGCCCGTTTGTTTGTGCCTAGTACTTGACTTAATACTCCTATATCAGGCAATGCACTGGTACGGAGGGATTATCCTTTTACTCTGCATATATAACTTGTCTGAAGTCTAACTAAGCAAAATGTTTGACCAAATTCTTTCTTAAGAAATACAACAAGAAAGATGTATCACTTGAAAATTTATTGCATGATGCAGATTATGATATTGTTTCGAATCCTGGATTTTAAATTTCAGAAAATCCAAAAGTGACCAGAAATTCATGAAACTAAGCATGGTCACGTGATATGGCACAAATATTCCTACGTAATTTTTTTCTTCAATTTGAGACAGACTGCTTATGTGAAGTTGCACAAATTAAGAGCCAAGGTATTTTGGAACAAAGACCTGTCACGTTAAGGCGAACGCTTTCACTATTGAAACTGTGGGCGTTTACGTGCCGCCATGAGTCCCGCTTCTCATCGGCAGGTGCCGACCGAGCAAGCGTTTGAGTCGATGGGAGGCGTGCAAGCAGATCACTGCGCCGGCTGACAGGAAGCGTGCGAGCAGACCACTGCTCAGGCTCACCGGGAGGCGAGCCCTTTGACCAGGCTCCGCCGCCCACCTTCGTCCCAACTGCTCCCACTTTTAATGTCGCCGGCGCTGCAGTTTAAAATCAACCCCGCACTACCCGGTATCGCTACAATCTTCTCTCTTCCTCTCCGATTCTCCTATCGTCTACTTCCAACCAGCCTGACCTAACTGTACGCCATGCCGCATCACGATGGTCTGCTCTTAGTGTTCCAGTTTCCTGAGGAAGACACCTAGCCGGAGTCTCAAGAACATAAGGTGCTTTGGCACGAACTTGAACTGGCCTTGCGGGAAGATGCCGCGCCTGTCCCCGCTCCCGTTCCGGCTCCCGTCGCCCCGACTGCGCTAGCACCCATCCCCGTGGCATTGATGGGCTGGGAGCCGCACATTGAAGCCGAGCTTGATGCCATGGGGTTCCATGAGGTCCCCGCCGACTTTCACGCGCCCGTGCACCTACCAGCGCATGCGCATGCGCGTGCACTGACGTGCATGCCCATGCCGGTGCCCGTGCGCAGGAATGTCTCTGCCGCGCCGTTGCCAGCGCCTGTCCCCGTGCGGGTGCCAGTGCCCCCCTCAGCGGCATGGATGGCCGTCGTCGACCGCTTCCTTGCACCAACGTCAGTCGCCTCCTCCCGCCAGTTGACTCGCTCCTAGAGACCAAAGTCCAGAATATTGTGGCCTTCCTTCAAGCTAGGGCCAACGTCCAGGAGTACGCCAACAACGGTGCAAGACACCGCCGTCGCTGTCGGTCAGTGGCCCGACGACACACAGAGCACGGCAGAGGAGCCGCTTCCCACCGCAAGATGCCCCCGTCACCGCCGCGTAATCTAAATTTACCATGAAAATGTTTGGGTTGCCATGCTTACAATCTAAACATTTACCGTTTCCGTTTATTTTAGATCGATCTTCGTATGAATGTAAAGTCGGAGTCAGGCTGGAGGAAAACTATGGTTTGATCGATTGAATGTTCTTCTAGAGCCGTATCAAATTAAATATAAAACGTCATCAAGCCACATGTATTCCTTCTCATCCAACGACCTAGATTGCTTCAATGTCGAACGCTCAACACGTTTAGTGTGTAGTTAATTTCATGCCAAAAATAGTGCTAGTCACATAATAACACGCAAATCATATCTTACTTAATATCCGCATGCACTTAATATACTTCCCAATTAATGTGCATTGCACGTACACATTGACTAGTGCTACTAGTACGTGAAACTGGTGCCGTAACTTGTGAACGCTTCTAGATATGGTCAAAGACAACATCACCCACGAGTTCTTTGTGTTTGCCCGTGCGTCTAAATGCAGAAGGGGAGGAGAGAGAGAGCACACATGGAACCCACAAATAAGTGAAGGCAAATAGTACTATGTGCTAACAAGTCAGTCCCACTAATGTACTAAAAATAATATTACATATTATCCATTAAATAGGTTGTGGTAATATAAAAACATTATATGAACAATGGGGGGTACAACAAACATTGTTGTTCTACGTATGTTTCCTATTGACATGCGACTTGAAGGCCCTGGTCGCATGTTCGATCCTCGTCCTTTATTTTTTATTTTGTATATGGGTCCAAATTTTTTTCATGATAGGTGGGCCCCTCGGTGTGTAGTTTGTAGCACTTTAATTTGTGGGTCAAAATTTGTTCCATTCCAGGTGGACTATCGGTGTGTAGTTTTGTAGCTTATTTGTAATAATTAAAGAGAACAACAGAGTTTTTTGCAATAATACCATGGTGCGACGTTGAAGGCGAGAAAGGACGTGCGAGAGAGCGATGACCAAGCCAAAGGGAAATCAATTGGGGGAGGTGCGGGGGTTGCAACGATGTTCAGAGTAGTTGTGGGCCGAATGCTATGAAAATATAATCTAAACCCACCGGAATAAATGCCTACACAAATTAATCCAAGGTTGGTGTCCCCCTCGCAATGTAAATAGCTCCGACTTTGTGAGGGATGGAGAGGTAGCTTCAATGTGTGGAAGATACGGCATGAGAAAGCGAGGTCAATCGAGAGACATATAGATAGAGAGACAAAGTGAGTGTGGTCCGACATTTATTGAAAAGATATATATGCTCTGGAGAGATATTGTCAGATTGAGATTTTGGGAAGGGCGAGGGCTGTAAGATAGAGCTTGAGAGATGATCCAGCCACAAAGATGTAGATATATTTTGTGCGTTGGAGGAAGCAAGGTTAATCGATTACATATATACAGGGGGAGAGATTGAGCGAGTGTGGATCGTCGTGCGATCGAAAGAGTGAGACGGATAGACAATGTGCATGAGAGAGTATATACAATATGAATATGTCGATTTGGGCTCAAACATGGAGATATTTCATTTGTGTCCAAGAAAGAGTGAGGTCAATCGAGACATACAAAGAGAGATAGATAGAGATAGAGATAGAGATAGAGAGAGAGAGCGTAGCCCGCCATGAGGTCAAAAGAGTGGGGGCGGCTTGGATGGACTGACCTAGATAGACAATCTGCGTGAGAGAGTATAGAGTGTGTCGATCGAGGCCCGAACAGGGAGATATATCATTTGTGTGTGAAAGAAAACAAGGTTAATCAAGACTCGGATAAAGAGAGCGAGATTGAGCGAGTGTGGCCCACTATACGGAAGAAAGAGTGAGACAGTCTTGAGGTAGTGACCTAGATAGACAACGTGCGTGCGTGCGCATGAGAGGTTGGGGGCTAGATAGGCAATGCATGTATCTAGCGAGAGAGGGTGGGAGGGAGAGAGAGAGGGAGAGCTCGGCATGGAGTGCAATGGCAGGTGTGTGTGTGAGGTAAATACATTTGGTAATAGAGTGGGAAAAAGGGGGTTGTGTAGTTGAGAGACTTAGAGATCAAAACATGGAGAGAAAGAATGAACGTGTGTCAGAAACCGATAGCCTCCTAAGGTGGTTAGGAGAGGAATATTGACTGATACAGGAAGTATGTAGTGTGTGTGCCGGGGGGCTAAAAACAACATTTGAATGTAGATAGTACGAGACTTAATATCAATGATTCAATTCCGTATACATTGTAAGATTTTAAATCAGGACCATGCATATGGGTAATTATTTCGAATTCATGCCATATTAGGTTTGGAAAAGTTGACATTGACTCGATTGTTGTGCTATTTTGTAGGTCATATGTTTGAATCCATCCAAAGTTTTCTCACTACCATGGTGTTCATCATATACATATGAATTTGTATTAAAAAGTAGCATGGATACCGTGAAATGCGAAATCCATGTTAGAATTGGAGATTGCTATGTGACACACACTCTAATTCAAATAACTAATTATGTGGCACACACTCTAATCCACATTAGCGTGGATACCATTTCGATTTTTTTCAAATAACTCCTCATTGATTAATTTATAGTATCTCGTTTCGAATGACTAATTATTTGCAAGGAAAACACGGGCATGGTAGTACATACAGATTCGTTTGCAAATGAAAGAAGATTTGTTTGCATTCTCAAATGTAGGCGCACCAGGCAGACCAGGGTCATATCGTGGTGGTCGCGTGTGTCATACGGACGCTTAGCACCCAGCCACCCACCCCCTCCCTGCCCCGCTCCCCCCAAAAAAAGAACGATGACAAAATAAGTTCGCGCTTCCACGTTTCGGATTGAAATATCTGGCGGCCCCAATTCCAGCCCTGCAAAATCTCCCTTCTCCACCGTCGCCTTCCGCGCCCAGATTGCTCAAATCCCTAATTCGCCGCCAACCCAAGCAAAGTTTGAATCACCCCTCGTCTCGTCTCTTTCCCCACCTCTGTGCCGGACGACGACGACGAAGACGACGGTTGTGCTTCACCACCGCACCAGAGCTACCTCATCTACACCCTCGTCCATCGCATCGGGTGGTCAACCGACAACGTCGGCCGCCGCAACCGACGTGCCTCACAGACACCGACTTCCACCGCATCAGGTGCGCTTCACCGACGCCGTCTCCCACCTCACTTGGGCTACTTCACCAAGCACATCGTCTCACCTACGGCCCCCGAGGCCGTTGGGGCTTCACCAACGGTCTCGTCCACCGCATCGTAGCGCTCCACTGCCACTCAAGATCTGCATCCGTGTGCGGCCAGACAACGCCAGCGCATCACCCTCAACGGCTCTCAAGTGACCCGCACTCTAGATAGGCGAGCATGCCCAAACGCCGGCTCGAACTAGGTATCCACACATCACTCCCTTGTGCATTGTTTCGACGATGTTTGGATATCCTTTCACTGCTCTCTTTGCTTTCACGCCTATGCAACTCTAACTTTAACTCTTGTATCTTCTGGATATATCATATGAAACAAGCAAAACCATTTTTTAGCGAAGCATGACGGCGCTACGGGATCTGGTACACATCCTGCACACCCGTATAACCTTGTAAGTATTTGTCCTCTGGTACAACAGCAAGGTCGATTCCTCTTATTTGATCAACCATTCGCCGTGTCAAAAATGCAGAGGGGGATGCAAGGAGCACAAGGCCTACACATCCAAGCAAGTGGTAACATGGACTTGTACATGGAACATCCCAAGCGCAAGCAGAGCTGCAGTGAGCATGTACAACGAGCTAGCGTAAGTCCCTGCATTTCATTTAATTCATACTAGCCTGTGTGTATGATTTGTGTGCAATGGTGGATCCACGAATTCATGTTACCAGGGGCGAACATTTAACTTAAAAAATACAAAGGCACTTGCACTCTGGAAATCAACATAACTTGAGAAATGTGAAGCTACATGCACTTTGAAAACCAGCTAATGATCCAAAGTAGTTCAGATTATAAAACACTAAATGATGCAAGCACCAAAAACACAAAATGCAACATGGTGTACGAGGACTACTAACATGGTATGTACCTGCTTGAATTATTCATTCTTTGGCTGAAAATATCAAAGTGTAATTGCACCTATAACCAGTGCGCAAACTACATATCAATATATCTATCCTGCACAAGTATGCCAATAGTTTCAAACAACAGATTAGAAAAGTATTTATGCTACGTTGTCATGATACGGGGACTTTTTGGTAGATGGCCTCGACGTTTCCTGGAGCCATGAAAATGTACTATAATTTTCTTGTCATCAATGCCTGCAAATCTCTATGTCTCTCTCAACATAGCAGATCATCATTAGACACTAAATCCTTCAATGGGAGCTTGAAAAATTCTTGCATTAGATCCCTCATTAGACACTATATGTTCATCACCAGGAGCATGTAAATGTTTGCATCAAATCCTTCATTAGCAGTCTGTTCATTAGACACTTCAGGCTCAAGAACAACATGAGCTTGTATGTTTGCACCAGAAACTTGATTAGATACATCAGATTCAGTCAGTTCAGTATTGATTGGGGGAGTTATAAAATAAGCAGAAATTGGTTCCATTTTCTCATAGATTCCCTACATGCAAGCAGTTTCACAAGACCATCAGGTTTAACTATTGGCCAAAAATTGAATAGTTGAATTAGATACAATCAGGGATGTGATGTACCTGCTCATTGTGCATGCTGCTCTTGCAAGCTGCAACTGTCTGTTTGCGCAAGCTCGATGTCATGCCCGTGCTGCCGCCGCTGCCTCCCACACAGGCTACACCCAGGGCTGGATCTTCATCTTCTTGTCCTTCCATTCGCTTGAAGCCTGGCGACCGCCCTCCAACAAGGGCGCAAGGAAGTGCCGTGTTGCTCTATCCAGCGGCGGCTAGGTTAGGAGCGAACCAAACTAGAGGCTGGAGGGAACGAATTGGGATTTATCCTGCTGTCGATCGATATGGGAGGCGCTCATTTGGGTCATGAGCCTACTATAGGGCCTGCCTTGCACTTACATTATTGGCCCATCCAAATTGAAACGTTTTTCTTCATTTTTTACATTACCTGCTTATGCATTGGGACGAACATAACTAGCCTGGGCCAACCTAGACGACTCAAACTAGGTGCACACTTTCCAGCCACCCGAGGCGGCCGCCCATACCAGCCCCTATGGTGGCGTCGCCCCCTTTTTGCGTGTATGATTGGGGTAGTGAAAAATATTCTAGTGGCGTTTTGATTTACCCATAGAATGGTTGATTGCTTGTTTCTATGAATTGAGTTCGCCAATAATGTGAAGGATGCTAGTCTTTTCATGCTATTGTAGATTGCTTAGATCTCGATATGCCAAATGAAATCGCATGAAATATACAGTAAAAGCCAGTGTGATGTGTGTGGCTGCAACTAGTCTGACTACACGTCCTCATATAACATATCAAGGATGCACAATCTTACTAGATTAACCATTCGACTTACCAATGCAGTGTGGAAAGAAAGAAGTATTGGGACTGCGTATACAAGCAATTGATGCCATGGACTCCTTCGTAGAACCTTGTAAGCGAAAAAGAAGTTGCAGTGTGCATGTACAAAGAGCTAGCGTAAGTTCAGTTACCTGCTTCTCGGAATTTTAGTTAGCCACTTGTTGCAAAATTGTTCAATTACATTGCTTGGCTTAATTTAGTTTGCTACTGATTACATAATGCCATAGCCTGTTAATCCTATTATAGTCTATGCTTATCTATGTGTTTGATACTTACTGTTAAGAATTACCTGTTTGCATGAACTTAAACAACTACTTAAGCACGTAGATAGCTGGTCATATGTACTTCTAGGGTGCAGTAGAATTCACGTGTAATTTATGTTCTGATACCCTGTTTGTTCAAATGGTTTGCTGTTATCACTTGTAGCACTAGTAATGTTTGCATGTTCATAGATAGACAACTGTCAGGTTTATATGAGGGACACCGTCTTTTTAACTTATATATGTGTTGGAATCATTTTGCTTACATCAAAGAAATTTACAGATGTCTGTGTTGCTGGTAAACGGTACTGACTTGTTACTTTAATACGTTGCCAAGAACTTGTTAGTTTTACTAGTTCGTGTGTAATTAAATATGTTGCCAAAACTGGTTAGTTTTAATAGTTTGATGTTAGTTTCTTATGGCTCTTGCAAAACTTTATTTATTGATTGCGAACATTCAAGTTTGCAGGATCCAAGTGAAACTCCGTTGGCACAACAGGTATGTTTTCAGAAACTTCCTTGTTTACCTGGTTTGTTGTTGTAACTTGTTGCTCTAATCATCTTACCAACTTAAAGTTTTTAGGATCCAATTGGAAGTCCAACTGCACAACAGGTACATTTTCAAAAATATATTTGTGTAACAGGTTTGCTTTTGTAACTTGTTGCTCTAATCAAGTTACTGACTAATCAACTTTTCAGGATCCAAGAGAAACTCCAATGCTGCACCAAGTTCCTTTTGCAAAACTTGTTTGTTTAACTGCTTTGCTGCTACAACCGGTTGCTTTAATCACGTTACTGGCTACTCAACTTTTCAGGATCCAAGAGAAACTCCAATGCCACAATAGGTGCCTTTTGCAAAACTTGTTTATTTAACTGCTTTGCTGCTGCAACAACCAGTTACAATGATGTTAATAACTACTTTTCAGCATCCAATTGAAACTCTTTATTTCCGTGTTTGTTTAACTAGTTTGCTGTTTTAACTCCTAGTTGAGATGTTTTGCTAACTTCAACTTTTCGGAATCCAATCGGAACATTAATGGCAAAACATGTTAGCCCAAGATCAAAGAGTGAGGTCCCCATGGACGTTGTATCATCCCACAACAGTGGCAATGGCCCAATCATGCATCATGAATTGCCAACTGCTGATGCTCTATAGCCTAAACTAGTGGTAGAAAGAGATTCTACTTCTGCACTTAGAGATGAAGTTGACATGTTGAGGAAGTAAACAGCACAATCACAAGTAGTACTCAAGACAACCATTAAATATTTGGTGGATTTCAAAACGAAGCAAGCTGGGACTGACCGCATTGTTAAGGTCATGAAGGAAAAAGGAAATTAAATTCCCACTTGGTAAATCATAGGTGAAATGTTCTTTCCATCATTGAATGACCTTTGTGTTGTTTGTTCATGTAATCGATCAAACCATTTGTTTTAGAGATCATGTAATACTTGTTTTTTTGTTTTTTGGTTTGTAATTTTATTTGAGCACAAGTCTGTATTAATTGATAAGACTCGGTGACATTTCATTTTGATTGTTGTACCAGACCTACAAATATGCCAATCGGGCTGAATGTGCATTCAGCAATAATAGTAGTATAGATGGACCATAAGTGGCACGCATCGGAAAGGGCCAAGATGTTGTACTAACTTTGCTAAAAAAGGATGCTCTTCTAGCAAAAAAAAGTACAGCAGCCTGGCTTATGTATGATAGTTGATATTATTGACCCATATACTCTATAAGTGTTTATATGTCTGTTAGTTTTGTATATTATCGGTTGATTGACTCGGTATTTGAATCTTGATACATCACTTGTGTACATATCTAAATGGGAGTACACATTATGCTGCGTGTGACATTTGAGTTGGACATAAAGTGTTCCAAATATTCGAATTCTCCTTAAACTGGATTCTAGCTTCTGAATTCGAGTATCGGCATTTGTAAATCATATTCATATATGACAGTGGAATACATATTTGTCGTGCTTTTGAAGATATATAAAAACACATAGAATGATTTATAAAGATTCATATAGGAATACAAAATTTATTCGAATTTAGTTGCCAGGGTAAACATGGATGCTTATGGTCCCAAAATTCGAAAGAAGCAGCAAAATGTCCACTCCCACGTCGGCCGAAATCGATGTACGCAAATAATTTCAATAGAGGCAGGTTTGTAACTTCACTCAGACGTGACACAACCGCCCTACCTGTCAGCCCCGTCCATACACCGTGGGCGCCAAAACACCCTCTCCTCGCCCGAAATCACTCTAGGCAAATATTTGCGAGATGCGAGATTACCGTCCTATCCCCAACCGACGAGACGTCCAAATTTTAAACAGGGGCTAAGTTCGTAACTTTCCCATATTTCAGACAGGCGCGTCCCAAAAACATGGTTCCCCGTACCTCTCCCTCCATTTTCCCCTTCATATAGCGTCCGCTCTAGAACACCATCCCCACACCAGCCTCCTCCATCCACCACCCCATCCATCGCCGCCGTCCTCCACCTCATCCATCACCGTTGTCCTCCACCCCATCCATCGCCACCGTCCTCCACCATAACGGAGCGCCTACAAAGACCGCATTGTCCACTGCTAGAGATGGACGTTTCTCATCCACGACGACGGACCAAGAGCCTTGCATCGCGTCCTGTCGCTTCACCGGCGCCATCGTCCTCTTTGCTGGGGCCGCTCACATGACCTTCTCTTCCACCACAACGGGACTTATCCCCCCATGCACCCTTCTACCGTCACAGATCTGCTTCAATGCCATGGACAGCCATCCCACCCCCGATGCCTACATGGCGCCGCAAGAGAGGTCGTAATTCATATCTCCACAACTTTTTGATCTCAACCAAAAAATAGATCGTAACTTGTTTACTGTACTTTCTTTTTAGCTCTTAGAATTTAGTTCTTAGTTCGAAGCAAACAATGGATGCTAAATACCATTTCCCTGGTTTGCAGCTTTAAATCTGCCATGGCACGGTCATAATAGGGTTTAATTGATCATGCTTAGGGTTTAATTGATCATGTTGGTTCTGTGGTGGTTTCTTTAATAGAAATCGGAGGGGAAACCCTCATTTAATCAAAAAAAATGCTTAGGGTTTCCCCCTTTTATGATCACTATACGATCAACATATGTGCTTCGTGTCATAATAGCACTGCTCCACCCATCAAGCTAAACAAGCTTAGTTGTTCAAATACGAATCTGATATTATCAAAACAGAGTCATTTAATTGGTCAGCTAAATGTTCCTAATTTAGTTTTGAAAATGCATGTTCGCCGCTCGGGTGTGTATCTCTACATGGTGCCCACGGTGGGCCGCGGCCCACCCTGGGATTTTGGGTCGGCCCAGGCCTCGATTCCCTTCTGTTCTGCTGCGCGCTTCAGATCTCTACTCGCCCCCGGCCGCCTGCCTCGCCGACGACTTGCCGTCCCCGGACGGCATGAATCTAGGAGGAGACGCCGGACTAACAGGAGGTCAGGAGCCACTCACCCAACAGCGTCACCGCTGCCTGGGCGCGCTGCTATGCCTACCTTCCCAGTTCGTCCAGGGCTCAGGCATGCAGCACCCACTAAGCCAACCCGATTTATCCTGAGGTACGTCCTCAAAGCTCAGCAGCCACTCCTCATAACCCATTTTCTAATTGATTCATTACTAATTAGGCAGGACTGTCATTAGGGTTTGTTGTGTGCTGAGTGATACCTACACTTAATGGTTCAGATGTATTTCAGTAATTTTTAGTACCTCTAAAGTTCACAAGGTTTCAAATTCCGGCCCTAGGAACAGACACTAGTCATTTTGGATTGTTGGTCATAGTGACATTGACCCAGATTACTACTACATGCTAGGTTTGTTGACAATTTTACTTGTATTTCTTACTCATTCGATATGATATCCAATTATTCATGTCAATTAGTTGCAAACAATAAGTGCTAGACAAACTTCTTGATTCAGATTTTGGACGGTCTCTTACTGAAGTTAAATTCTGCATACCTATCCTAGTAAGCTCACAAGTAAATGATTGATTCACTACATCTATGCATGCCTTGTCATATTTGTTGTCAATATTATTTTAGGGTGGACCACCCTGTTTCAAAATACTGGAACCGTAGAAATGAGTGAATTGTATTTCTCTGTGTGATCTCTTCCATCATGTGTGGGCAACGAGCACTGCATTGTATAGAAAGAAAGTGTCATTTCCAGCTTTTACATAGACTACGATCTTTTACATGGAATACAATCTGCCTACTTGCTTTGTGTCGCACTACCAGCACTCCACCCTTGAAGCTAAACATTATGCCACTGATAATTCCTTACTTTATTTGTTCAAATACGAATTTGATATGATTCTAATGTTCCTAATTCAGTTTTGAAATGTGTGTCTGCTTGTTATAGAGACATAAGAGGTTTGTATTTTTGTGTGTGGTCTGGTCAGCACGGTTGGGGGTTAACTTTGCATATGCAGGGGTTTATAGGGAAACACTCTTCGAGTTGAATCCGCAATGCATTCAAAGATAATCTGACTACTTTTTATGTTTTCATGAATCTCAGATTCTGAACAGCATCATAATGATGATGAGCTCGTGCGCATGAAAAGAATAAAGCGGAACAATGCCATGGTTGTCAAACTTGGCATTGAGGGACTAAAATCAAGTCTGGATGCAATGCAATGCAAATGGGCTCAGAATATGATCCTAACAGTGATTCTGAGCTAGAGGGAGAGGGAGACCTAAGTCAATGTAGCTCCCTAGTGGAGGAGTCAGAGGCGGATGCCCTATCTTATTCACCCATCAACGTGCTTGCTCTAACTTTCCAAGGTTATATTGGTCGCACATATCTTGCAACTGATGCTTTGCATTGCTTCTACTTTGTTGCACTACCATTAGCTTAGTTTACATATCGTGTATGTGAATACGCCATGCCTATCCATTTTCAGTACATATTCCATCTGTCATCATACCATATTTATCCATTCAAATGTTGTTCTTGTGTATCAGACGTTCAAAAGGAAGAGGGCGATTGCTGATCGCGGAGGAGCATGAGCAAAGTATTTGGAAAAGGTAGTGACACCTGATAAATCAAATAACCCATTAGGTGTAGTTGCAATGTCACCTGACCCACAAAACACCCCAACTCTAGCAGATTCTAGCCCTACTACACTGGTCATTTCTGATGCCCCAACTGAGCAGACCCCAACTGCAGCAAACAATATGATGATGCCAGTTGACATAGCACCAGCTCGACGATGCAAAACCCCCCATTCCAGCAAAGGGTACACCAAATCCAGTTGCCAAATCCCTTTTCGAACCAGAGAGAGCCCCAATTGCAGCAAATAGGACCCATGTTCCATTTCTTCCCAGTTTAGAAGATGAAGTTTATATTGTTGTCAAGAACTTTGTGCGCATCTTTCCTTCATGGAAAGATTATACCACAGACACAGACAAATTTCCAGTCTTCCTCCGCAACTTATGCGTAAGTAATGTACTAATGTTATTCATGGTAATTACTGCATATGTTTCTGCTGACAGAAGGACACACGAATTCATTCTTTTAAATAGGAGAGGACCAAACTGGATTGTCAAGACGAGCAAGGGTTGGTTGCGCTTTTCCAGCACTTGTTGATTAAGTATCGTTCCTACCTGAGGCAAGCGCACTTCGATGGCAAGCCTCTAAACGAAATTTCTGTAATGTCTCTGGTGCTACATTTATCAGATAGTGACTGGAATAATCTTGTTACACATTGGTCTCGTCTGCAGCGTAAGGTACTGTCTATGATATCACATCACAATTTGAACTACATTTATGCATTTGCCTTAACACCTCACTTGTATGAAAACTGTTAGTAGAAGAACATTCATTCTCAAGGGACCACCGAATCTTGCAACTATACTACACACTGCATTGCTCTTGTGAGTACCTCTTGCCCTGTATGACCATACTTACTTCCGTAGCTGTTTGATTATGTAGCATCACTGCACATGTTAGCCTCGTTATCGTCCATTTGGTGGACATTATAAGATCTTTATGGACTCTTACATAAATTTAGAATCAACCCAATGCTTTTGAAGAGGTTTAGCTTTGCAGCCCTCTTGTAAGGACTGGACGTCGTCTATCACTGTACTTACATTAACAGCTACTCCCTTCGTCCCATAATATAAGAATGTTTTGTACAGTACACCAGTATTCAAAACACTCTTGTATTATGGGAAGAGGGATTGGTTCATTGTGTAGCATTCTCCATCTTATCTCTCTCGCCCACCATTTACTAAAAAATATCATATCTATATTTAATCTTACCAAAAAGTTGAATACACAGACAATGCCAGTGCAGAAGTGTAGCCCATTGCTCTTGTCAGTACATTTTATCATGTAACATTTGTACTTCCAGGGATTGGTAGTTGGTTATGTAGCATCAATCTGCATCTTATCTTCATTATCCTCTATCCCTTCCAGTATTATCATATCTATAATTACTCTCTACTAAATGTAGAGTACAGGCAATGCTTATGAAGAAGATTATGTGCTGAAATTCTTGAGTTATCCATCCCTTGACATGGAGAAGGGCATTATAAAGCTGGTGTTAACTGTTAATGTAAGTCAGTCCTTCTAAAGCCTTTATCCTCAACTGCTGTTTAATTTTCTCATACCCCCTATAGTTTACTGCTATTTAGTTTGTTGTTTCTATCAAAATGCATGTTTGCAACAATCGTAAGTTCCAAGTTTTACTTGTAAAACCAAATTCCTTATTCATACCATGCACATTACTCAATACTCCCTATATATATATATATGTTGGTTTTTGTGGATCTATAATCCAGTGTGTGGTGAAGCAGCCCACGTTTGTACCTTGTCATCTCCTGTTTTATCTTACTGATGTGGCTGATGATATGAACAGCATGCCATGCACATTAACCAAAATAGATAAAATGATTGTCTTTGCCCTTCATCTATGCTTGTTATGTTGACATGGTAATCCAGTAGTGTAGTGAAGCTCCCTGTAGTATGAACAATGACAAATTATGCTATTGATATTATGAACTTACTCTTTATTTTCTAATTTGAAATTGGATGGAATTGACAGCACAGTTATCATCTTTGTTTATACACGTGTAAAACCTGTCATATCTCTGCTTGTTTCAGGGTGATATGCCTGATGGCATGCACAAGTCTGCTGAAGGCTGTGACACAAACCCAACATATATTGCAGCAAAGAAGTCAAAACATCTTGAAGATAGCGAGACAACCCCAAAGTCTTGCCTTGATGCAGTGTTCAAGTTACTTGAGACTAGCAGTCAGACAAGCTCATAGAATTCGCCGTCTGAATCAGTTCGACTTCTTCAGTCCCAAGTTCTAGCAGAAAGGCATTCTGCAACTCAACTTCGATTTGAAGTCCTATCTCTAAGAAAGATTGCGGAGAACACCAATGAGAACCTCATTGCTAAACAGCTACACCTGGAAGCTATGACCGACATGCTAGGTTATACGTCTCCAACGTATCTATAATTTTCGATTGTTCCATGCTATTATATTATCAACCTTGGATGTTTTGTATGCATTTATATGCTATTTTATATGATTTTTGGGACTAACCTATTAACCTAGAGCCTAGTGCCAGTTTCTGTTTTTTCCTTGTTTTTGAGTTTTATAGAAAAAGGAATACCAAATGGAGTCCAATTGACGTGCCAATTTTTGACGATTTTTATGGACCAAAAGAAGACCCCGGAGTAAAAGAGTTGGGCCAGAAGAGTCCCGGGGCGTCCACGAGGGTGGGGGCGTGCCCACCGCCCCCTAGGTGTGTGGGCCTGCCTCGTGGACGACTCGGGCACCTTCTTGACGTGAGACCGACGCCAAAAATTCCTATAAATACAGAAACCTCCAGAAAATAATCTAGATTGGGAGTTCCGCCGCCAGAAGCCTCTGTAGCCACCAAAAACCAATCTAGACCCGTTCCGGCACCCTGCCGGAGGGGGGAATCCCTCTCCGATGGCCATCTTCATCATCCCGACGCTCTCCATGATGAGGAGGGAGTAGTTCTCCCTCGGGGCTGAGGGTATGTACCAGTAGCTATGTGTTTGATCTCTTTCTCTCTCTCGTGTTCTTGAGGTGGCATGATCTTGATGTATCGCGGGCTTTTCTATTATAGTTGGATCTTATGATGTTTCTCCCCCTCTACTCTCTTGTAATGGATTGAGTTTTCCCTTTGAAGTTATCTTATCAGATTGAGTCATTAAGGATTTGAGAACACTTGATGTATGTCTTGCATGTGCTTATTTGTGGTGACAATGGGATATCATGTGATCCACTTGATGTATGTTCTGGTGATCAACTTGCGAGTTCCGTGACCTCGTGAACTTATGCATAGGGGTTGGCACACGTTTTCGTCTTGACTCTCCGGTAGAAACTTTGGGGTACTCTTTGAAGTTCTTTGTGTTGGTTGAATTGATGAATCTGAGATTGTGTGATGCATATCGTATAATCATACCCACAGATACTTGAGGTGGCATTGGAGTATCTAGGTGACATTAGGGTTTTGATTGATTTGTGTCTTAAGGTGTTATCCTAGTATGAACTCTATGATAGATTGAACAGAAAGAATAGCTTCATGTTATTTTACTACGGACTCTTGAATAGATCGTTCAGAAAGGATAACTTTGAGGTGGTTTTGTACCCTACAATAATCTCTTCGTTTGTTCTCCGCTATTAGTGACTTTGGAGTGACTCTTTGTTGCATGTTGAGGGATAGTTATATGATCCAATTATGTTATTATTGTTGAGAGAACTTGCACTAGTGAAAGTATGAACCCTAGGCCTTGTTTCCTAGCATTGCAATACCGTTTGTGCTCACTTTTATCATTAGTTACCTTGCTGTTTTTATATTTTCATATTACAAAAACCTATATCTACCATCCATATTGCACTTGTATCACCATCTCTTCGCTGAACTAGTGCACCTATACAATTTACCATTGTATTGGGTGTGTTGGGGACACAAGAGACTCTTTGTTATTTGGTTGCAGGGTTGCTTGAGAGAGACCATCTTCATCCTATGCCTCCCATGGATTGATAAACCTTAGGTCATCCACTTGAGGGAAATTTGCTATTGTCCTACAAACCTCTGCACTTGGAGGCCCAACAATGTCTACAAGAATAAGGTTGTGTAGTAGACATCAAGCTCTTTTCTGGCGCCATTGCCGGGGAGGTTAGCGCTTGAAGGTATATCTTTAGATCTTGCAATCGAATCTTTTTGTTTCTTGTTTTATCACTAGTTTAGTTTATAAAAGAAAACTACAAAAAAATGGAATTGAGGGTACCTCATATGCTTCATCTTTTTAATATCTTTCATGAAAATAAGGATTCCGATAATTGTGCCAAAGTGTTAGAAGAAGAATGCATCAGAATGTTTGGCACTAAATCTTTGAATGATGAACATGATTGCAGTGTTATTAGTATAAACTCTTTGAATATCCATAGTACTAATGATGATTGCACTAGTCATGATGAAATGTCTCTTATAAGCATGTCAACTTTTGTTGAATACATAGAGCTTGCAAGCACACACCAAATAGGGAAGATAGATTTTGCAAGAGGCATAAGTATTTGGAAACTAAATGGTTGCAAGAAAGGATAGATGATTGTGCTAAAAGATTCAATATTTATCGCCATCCTTGTGAACTTTGCAATGAACATGGTCATTTAAAGCTCCAGTGATATTTGTTTCATGATCAAATCATGTCCAAAAATTGTGATAACTTGATTACCCTTGACCATCATAAAGAGCTTAGTCTTCTTTTGGGGTATGAAGAAATGAAACGTATAACTGAGGGTATTCCAAAATTTAATCTTGATAGATTTCTTGATTTTGATCTAGAAGAAATTTTTATGTATTGTGCGGTGAATTGCATTGAAAATCCTTATATTGCCAATTACATAAAGACAAGAAAACAAATAGAAGATGAAGAGAATACTAATGAAAGGGAAGAATCTTCCCAATATTCTCCTATTATTTCTTATGATGAATCATGTAACGAGGAGGAGCCTCCTATTCAACCAATCTCACTAATAAGGAGCTCCGAAAAGAGGATTAAACCCACACATGATGTGAAGAACAAAAAGAAAAGACGGAGGAGCAAAGGTGAAAAGGTACCCCTCCTGTCGGTGTCAAAACCAGCGGATCTCGGGTAGGGGGTCCCGAACTGTGCGTCTAAGGCGGATGGTAACAGGAGGCAGGGGACACGATGTTTTACCCAGGTTCGGGCCCTCTTGATGGAGGTAAAACCTACGTCCTGCTTGATTAATATTGATGATATGGGTAGTACAAGAGTAGATCTACCACGAGATCAGAGAGGCTAAACCCTAGAAGCTAGCCTATGGTATGATTGTATGTTGTCCTACGGACTAAAACCCTCCGGTTTATAAAGACACCGGAAAGGGCTAGGGTTACACAAGGTCGGTTACAAAGGAGGAGATATGCATATCCGTATTTCCTAGCTTGCCTTCCACGCCAAGTAGAGTCCCATCCAGACACGAGACGAAGTCTTCAATCTTGTATCTTCATAGTCCAACAGTCCGACCAAAGGATATAATCCGGCTGTCCGGAGACCCCTAATCCCGGACTCCCTTAGTAGCCCCTGAACCAGGCTTCAATGACGATGAGTCCGGCGCGTAGTGTTGTCTTCGGCATTGCAAGGCGGGTTCCTCCTCCGAACACATCACGGAAGAATTTGAATACAAGGATAGTGTCCGACCCTTCAAAATAAGTTTCCACATACCACCGTAGAGAGAATAATATTTCCACAAATCTTAATTTGCTGACACGCTTTGGCAACATGACGTCAGGCCATGGCTCGGTGATTATTCGAACCATTTTTCTTCAACCAGCTCCACACATAGCGCGAGGCGGTTTCATGACACGTCTTGTCAAAGCAGAGATTGTGTTCCCCTAATTACGGGATTCTCATCAATACGGTCATGGGTAACCCAACCGTATCTAGGACTCCTAGATTATAGGCATGTCCCAAACGGCCACGGAGAGGACGCTTGATATTCACCCTCTTTATAAAGGGACAAGGCTTTTACTTTTTTCCCTCCCGTTCTCAATTGAATCCTTCCCCCGCCTCGAGTTCTAACACCCAAAGCCTAGGTCAGGTGCTTCGGACCTTCAATCATGTCCGGATCCAGCCTTCAAGGCCGGTGGATGCCCTCCTCCGTTACGGAAGAAAATATCAAGAAGTTGAGGGAGGCCAGATACCTGACCGCCGAAATTTCGCATAGGCTGCCCACCCGAGGGCAGGTCATCCCTACTCCCGAACCCAACGCGAGCGTCGTGTTCGTCTCCCACTTCCTCCAAGGTCTAGGCCTCACTCTGGATCCCTTCATTAGGGGTTTGATGTTCTATTATGGGCTAGATTTCTACGATCTAGCCCCGGACTCCTTTCTCCACATATCGACATTTATTGTCGTATGTGAGGCCTTCCTCCACATTACCCCTCACTTTGGCCTGTGGCTCAAGACCTTTGACGTGAAGCCAAAGATGGTCGAGGGGCAGTATGCAGTGTGCGGAGGCGCATTACTAAGCAAGATAGCAGGAGCTCCGTGGCCAAAAGGTTCCTTTCTAGAGGTGTCCGGATTATGGCAACGGGAGTGGTTTTACATCACAGCTCCCAGAAGTGCCAAGTGGGTGGCTGCCCCTGCTTTCCGCTCGGGCCCTCCATCACAACTGATGTCATGGATTAGCAGAGGGCTGAGCTGGGGTCCAACCAAGGACGTACCTATACTGTAGAGCCGCATTCAAGATCTCTTCGAAGGAGATTTCAGTCTGGTTAACGTGGTGCAAGTCATGCTGGTTTGTCGAGTCCAGCCTTGCAAACGCCGGCCCCTCCGCATGTGGGAGTTCAACCCAGAAGGGACGCGCACTATTCAGAATTTCCTTGGCCTGACGCACGAGGAGATGTACAAATCATTCTTTGAACCCCAAATAGAGTGTCCAGATACTACCGAGGATGTGGGCCTGATCAGCAACCGTACTGCCGACCAAGTAAGTAATCCTCTAGCCGAACACACCATCTTTCATTTACCAGACGTCATTCTGAGAAATCGCTCTTTGACCAGGACTGGCTTACTAGGGCGAAGATGATTCGGTGTTCGGCCCCCCTTCCTGAGGGTTTGGAGAAGCTGGTACTGGAAAAGATGCTCGAGCTAGCACCTTGCCCGGAGCCCTCAAAGGAAGATAAAGGGGGGAATAATGAGGTCAAAAGCGGGCCCCCATCGCTACCAATTCCAATCGAGGGAATGAGCGCCTCCGTGAAGGAGGATAACCAAGGGGAAGAATCCGGCCTTGTCTCGCTTCGGGGAAGGAAGAGGACTGCCTCTGAAGATCCGGAAACCAAGGCTTCCAAACGGGAGAAGAAATCTTCACGAGAGGGTCCTGCCTTGGAGGGTGCTCTTGCCGCACAAAGTCCGTGCGAGGATCATCCCTCCAACGAGCTGTAAGTAATCAAAAAGTACTTTAATAGTGGAGATATACTACCTTACCTCTGAGGAAAATAACCGAAGCGTTTATCTTGCAGTTCGGATCATAGCCCTTCTTAGCAGAGCTCGTCTTCGGGGGATCTTCTTCAGGAGATGATGGAGAGCGAAACTCCTCCCCCGGACTCCCCCGCTCAAGAAGCGGGCGACCTTGAAGTGTCGTCACAGAGGGCCTCTCTGGATCCGGTGAGGCCAGAAGATAATCCTATAGTCACCCGAAGTCAACAGCGTCCGGCTCTTGAAGAGAGCAAACAAAAGAGTCAGCACCGTCTGGTATGCGGTCAGACGTACCGAGGGAGCTATTGGAGCGAGCGGCCATCTTAGAAGAACACCGTATGTTGATGGGTACAGTGATGGAAAGAATTTCGTCCGCCGAAAGCGGATTGCATGAAGCCTTTATGAGTCTACTGACGGGCTTTGAGGTACGTGAAATGATATACTTTTTGTTAGTACCACACATTTTTAGGTGTGCCCTGTGTAGATAGTAGCCCCTGAGACTCTGGTTGTCGTCGAAAACGGCGGCGAACAGAGGATCGTAGTCCCAGGTAGTAACCAAACCGCCTTTATGTGCAGGTGATGGGAGCTCTGGTGGCTGGCCGAACTAATGAGTTTGCCGAACTAAAGCGGCAACTGGATGCAGCAGATGCCGACATCGAGCTTGTTAACAAGCGGCTTGACGAGGCACAGGGTAAGTGATGTTTTCTAGTGAATGTCACATAGGAAGAGGAGCGTAACGCCAATATCTTTAATATGTTGTGACTGCAGATGGAGCTGCCACCATGGAGACCCTTTGGGCGGAACTTGCCTGAGCCAAGGAACAAGCAAGAATTAGTAATGCGGCCGCTTTAAAGGCGGCCGAAGAGTTAAGAGCCGAAAAGGCTGCACATTGCGAGAGCAAAGATAAAATGGCCAAGATGGCTGTAAAGTTAAGAGACACTGCCGACCGTTGCCAGTTTCTTGAAGAAGAGAACCGAGAAAAGGCAACGGGCCTCGAAAAGGCCACGATGGCGGCCAAAGACACCCGCTCTGCCATGAGGGCAAAGAAGGAAGAGCTGCGTGAAGTTGGTGATATTGTGGCTGGGAAGCCCTTTTTGCTGCGGAGGAAGTTCGGAGATCCGCGGTATGCCCCTCTGGATCGGCTTTGGAGTTCGTCAGACGCATATCTAGATTTGACGGCGAGTGCTGTCGATGCGGCCAAATACTTCTGAGATCAAACAGATCGTGAAGTGGACAAGCTATTCTGGTCGCAGTTTAACGTTCCAGAGCGTCCGCTTCCACTAACTGATCGGCTTGCCGAATGGGCCGAACTCAATAGATTGTCCAGACTTGCCATGAGGTCCGTCGTAGATCATCTGTGGCCGGAAAAGCCGAAGCCGAACATCTATTTCAGCTTAGTGCAGCAATTCCTTGGTGCGGTGCCGTGCATCAATGCGGTGAAGAGGTCGGCGTGCATAGAAGGCTCGCGGATGGCCCTTGCCCGTGTCAAAGCATACTAGGCGGAGATGGATGCTACCACTGTTGCGGCGCAGGGTTCGGCCATAGGCCGAGTGGCTACCGAGCACTATTTTGAAGTTCTTGAGGGTGCTCGTTTGATAGAGGCCCAATGCTCGAAGAATATTATGTTTGAGTGACATGTATTCCCATAGTAAAAACAATGTTTTTATGAAATTTATCAAGGCTGTACTTATACTTTTGCCCGAAAGTAATATGATGCCTCCTGTGCGGCTGTTTATGTATACATGTGTATAACCTGAAAGATTGCGGTCGTCGGCTTCAGCCCCCACGCATATAATGCGGGGGTGTTCGCAGAAGACGCGTATTCACACTTAATCCAATGTCTTGGTCCTAATAAGGAGGTGATGGCGCAGCGAACTAGGCAACCGGACTATAATGCTTTAACACTTTCACTTAGCCATAGGAGTTTGACAATGGGGCTACTATATAGGCCCTGGTGGCTCCGCACTCATCCGAATTCGGGGTTCATACATGCCTGGCCGGGAAACGGCCCTTCCTTAAGGCGGAGGAATTCTAACATTCCGATAGGTCATCGAGTGGTTGACCAGTCTAATGCTATATCATGACAGTCAATTTTCGGCTTTCTCCACTGAGGTGCTCGTCCGGATGAACTGGGGCACAATCGCAGTGGTTCTCCTGGTGCCGCCTTAGCCGATAGAGCGGAACATAAGGCAGCAAAACATAGGAGCCGGGCAAACCCAACATTTGACCAAAGACATGATTCGGAGCTGATGCATATAAGGCCAAACTCGCGATGCCGAACACTCCCTAAGGTATTCGGTCTTTATGGTATAAACCGGGCCTAAACAGTGCCCTTTGTAAGAAGCCCCTGGTGTCCAGGTACGTGCATTATTCTGACGTGGCCACATGCCAAGACGCCAGCATCCTTCTCAATAGTACTGAGAATCCGAGGGATGTGTATCAACAAGAGACAGTAAGAAAGGTTTACGCAGGGTCTTAATCGAAAAAGAATCCTTGGAACGGGTCCCTGCTGCACATCTGCGCCTGTGTCTCCGTTGTGCCGTATCCTGGACGGGTGTAGCACGATGGTCATCTGTAAAAGAGAGGAACTTAGGTGAGAAGTTGTCGTGCAAAACGGTAGGTTTAAAGAAACCATGTACAATTCAATATGAGTAAAAATTGCCACTTGTCTGCGCGCGTTGAGCCCCTTGTATTTGTAATAGGGGTGTGGCCATCAAACCTGTATGAATTACATATAGCTGCTTCGGACTCGTCTAACCATGTCCGTAGTCTTGACGACCTGTCGAATGCTTTAGTTGGTGAGGCCGTTTTAGTGTGCGGCTGCCGAGGCAGCCGCACTCTCTTCGGCGCGCAGGGATCGCTCAATATTTCCGTTTACTGTAACGATGCCACGTGGACCGGGCATCTTAAGCGTGAGGGAAGCATAATGCGGTATTGCATTAAAACGAGTGAAAGCTTCGCGTCCAAGTAGTGCTTGATAGCCACTTTGAACGGAGCAATGTGGAAGGTTAAATTTTTGCTACGGAAGTTATCGGGGAAGCCGAATATAACTTCTAGTAGCAGGGAGCCTGTGCAATTAGCCCCTGGGCCTGGCGTTACTCCTTTAAAGGTAGTATTGCTGTGGCAAATTTTTGTTGTGTCTATCCCCATTTTGCGGATTGTGTCCTGATATATCAGGTTTAGACTGCTGCCACCGTCCATCAGGACTCATGTGAAGTGGTATCCGTCAATTATTGGGTCTAATACCAAGGCAGCCCATCCTACACGCCGGATACTTGCTGAGTAATCCCGATGGTCGAAAGTGATCGGTTGAGACGACCAGTGGCAGGACTCCGCGGTGATAGGCCCTTGGGCATGTTTCTCTGGGAGTGCCGCTTTGTTTCTCCCCTTGATCACGTGTAACACGTTCACTATTTTGACTTCTGGTAGAAATTTCTTTTGTTCCCCAGTGTCTTGCTTGAGAGGCTCATCCTCGTCTTCGCTTGGTTTATCCTCCCCCTTGTGTACGGCATTGAGCTTTCCTGACTGCTTGAAGACCCAACATTCTCTGTGGTATGATTTGCAGGTTTATCGGGGGTGCTATGGATCTGACATATTTGGTCCAGAATTTTGTTTAGGCTGGACAGTTCATCTCTGGCGCCTTTAGAGGGCGACTTTTGCTGACCTGGCCGAGAGCTTCTGAATCCGGCATTTACCGTCGTGCTCTTCGGGTTGTCTTATTTATTCTGGCGCTTATTATTTTTGTTGCGTTGTGATTTCCCATTTCCATCTCTAACTTCGGATGTACTGGCGTGGAGATCATCTCCTCGAGCCATATGGATATGGAGGATATAGTGCTCAATCCAGACCCCAGGGTCTGTTGTTCCGTTGTATGCCTCTATGTTTACGGGTTTGAATCCCTCTGGAAATTCATGGTCCACAACCTCGTTGGGGAAACATAGGGGGTGTGCGGCACCCCTGTATCTGGGTGTACCGCATTGTTCGGATGTTTGTTGTGTTGCATCGTATGCTGGAGCGCGCTTGCGTGGTCCATAGATGGATCTGGTTGCGCCATCCTTTTGATGCAAGCCCTCGCGTGGATCGCGTATTGGCTTATGTGCGGCGTTGTTTGCCGCTCTATGTTGGCCGTGAGGTCATCTATCTGGCCAGAGGGCCGTTTTAATTTTTGGTTGCGGGGGATCTAAGGCCTCCTCATCGAATTCAGGTAGCAACTTCTGCTTCGGGTAGCTCTTGGTGTGGCGATTACCGCCGTACTTCGCTGCTGAGTTAAGTACTTTACTCCATCTGATTCTGAGTGTGTCTTGCGCATCTTTGAGCCTTTGCTTCTGCTTTTTTAGACTCCTCGCGGTGGCAACAAGCCTTTGACGGGAATTATGTTTCTCCGGGTGTCTGTCCGGTGTGATGTCGTCCGGACTATTATCTGTGACAGAGTCGGGTTGTCCGGTTTGATTCTCCGTGTTGCCGTGGTCCGGCGATGGTTCACCCTGCTCTAACGCTGGGTCTATATGATCGTTGTTTCTGCCGAGGCGGGATTTGGAGCGGCGCTTACGCCGCCGCTTTGACTGCTTCTCAAGGGGACAACCCTTCATTGCGTCCTTCCGTTCCTCGTCGTCGTCTTCTTTTGGTGTGTCCACCATGTATACGTCATGTGATGAAGTGGGCGTCCAGTGCCCTGTGGGCAGTGGTTCCTGTTCATCTCTTGCATCGTCGTCCATACCGTCGATGGGCGGTGGGTGGGCGGCGAATTTCTTCGTGGAGTCGAAGTCAAGCATGTCAGTTAAATCATCGACAGTGGCTACTAAGTGGGTGGTGGGTGGGCGGCGAATTTCTTCGTCATCCGCATCCCAATCCTGCCAGACATAGTTCGGCCAGGACTCTCCTGACAAGGAGAGAGACTTTAATGAATTCAGTATGTCGCCGAACAGCGAGTACTGAAAGATATCCGCGGAGGTAAACTCCATGATCGGCGCCCAACCGGATTCAATAGGAATGGGCGCAGGCGGTTCGGAGTCCGTGGCTGGAGAAGTATCTGGCAGTTTAACAACACGACTCTCGTGAAGGGTAAGGTCGATATTCGGCTCAATCACTGTTGGGGATACGGCCTCTGTGGCGGGGTCTATCCACCCATCCATGGGAGGTGCAACTGGCTCCGAATTAAGGGTCGGAGCGGCTGTCGGTGCGATCTCCTGAGCACTGTCTGATGGTAGAGATAAATCGTACTCATCGTGACTGTGTGGCGCACAAGGCAGGATCCCGAATCCGTCGAAGATCAAGTCTCCGCGGATATCGGCCGTGTAGTTTAAGCTTCCAGTCCTGATCTGATGACCAGGGCGTAACTCTCGATCTGCTCTAGATGGCCAAGCAAGTTAGCCCGCCGTGCGGAGCCACCGAATACAGAGATCTGTCCGGGGAGAAAAGTCTCACCCTGGACTGCATCGCTATCGATGATTGAAGGAGCCATCAAGCCTGACGGCGACGACACAAAGGAACTCTCAATGAAAGCACCAATGTCGGTGTCAAAACCGGCGGATCTCGGGTAGGGGGTCCCGAACTGTGCATCTAAGGTAGATGGTAATAGGAGGCAGGGGACATGATGTTTTACCCAGGTTCGGGCCCTCTTGATGGAGGTAAAACCCTACGTCCTGCTAGATTAATATTGATGATATGGGTAGTATAAGAGTAGATCTACCACGAGATCAGAGAGGCTAAACCCTAGAAGCTAGCCTATGGGTAGTACAAGAGTAGATCTACGTCCACGCCAAGTAAAGTCCCTTCTGGACACGGTACGAAGTCTTCAATCTTGTATCTTCATAGTCCAGGAGTCCGGCTGATGGTATAGTCTGGCCATCCGGACACCCCCTAATCCAGGATTTAGCCTCTCTGATCTCGTGGTAGATCTACTCTTGTACTACCCATATCATCAATATTAATCAAGTAGGACATAGGGTTTTACCTCCATCAAGAGGGCTCGAACCTGGGTAAAACTTCGTGTCCCTTGCCTCCTGTTACCATCCGGCCTAGACGCACAGTTCGGGACCCCCTACCCGAGATCCGCCGGTTTTGACACCGACAATGGTGCTTTCATTGAGAGTTCCTCTGTGTCGTCGCCGTCAGGCTTGATGGCTCCTATGATCATCGATAGTGAAACGGTCCAGGGTGAAACTTGTCTCCTCGGACAGATCTCTGTCTTCGGCGGCTTTGCACTGCAGGCCAATTCACTTGGCCATCTAGAGCAGATCGAAAGCTATGCCCCTGGCCGTCAGGTCAGATTTGGAAGTTTAAACTACACGGCTGACATCCGCGGGGACTTGATCTTTGACGGATTCGAGCCACTGCCGAGCGCGCCGCACTGCCACAACGAGCATGATCTAGCTCTGCCGCCTAACAGTGCCCTGAAGGCCGCACCCGCATCGGCTTCGACCCTTAATTCGGAGCCAACCGCGCCAATCGAGGATGGGTGGTTGGACGCCGCCTCGGGGGCTGCGATCCTAACGGCGACCGAGCCGAACACCAGCCCCGCACTCCGCGAGACTGATGATTCCAAGGAGCCGGACCCCTCTCCGGACTCCGAACCATTCGCGCCTCTGCCGGTCGAATCAGATCGGGCGCCGATCATGGAGTTTACTGCCGTGGACATCTTTCAGCACTCGCCCTTTGGCGATATTATAAAATCACTAAAGTCTCTCTCTTTATCAGGAGAGCCCTGGCCGGACTACGGTCAGCGAGATTGGGATGCGGACGATGAAGAAATTCAAAGCCCACCCACCACCCACTTTGTAGCCACTGTCAACGATTTAATCGACATGCTCGACTTCGACTCCGAAGACATCGACGGTATGGACGCTGATGAAGGAGACGATGAAGAACCAGCGCATATTGGGCCCTGGAACGCCACCTCGTCATATGACGTATACATGGTGGACGCACCAAAAGATGACGACGAGGAGCGGAAGGACGCACCGAAGGCTTGTTCCCTTGAAAAGCAGTCAAAGCGGCGACGCAAGCGCCGCCCCAAATCCCGCCTCGACAGAAATAGCGATCACACAGACCCAGCGCTGGAGCAGGGCGAACCGCTGCCGGACAACATTAATCCGGATAATCAAACCGAACAAACAAATCCTATCAAGGATAATGGTCCAGACGACATAACGCCGGACAGACACCCAGAGCAGCAGACTGCCCGTAAAAGGCTTGTTGCCACTGCGAGGAGTCTGAAAAAGCAGAAGCAAAGGCTCAAGGCCGCGCAAGACACACTCCAAATCAGATGGAGTAAAATACTCAACACTGCAGCAAGGTACGGCGACAATCGCCCCTCCAAAAGCTACCCAAAGCGGAAGCTGCTACCCGAATTCGATGAGGAGGCCTCAGAACCCCCACAACAAAATATCAAAGCAGCCACCTGGTCGGATAGACGACCCCTCTATCAACACAGAGTGGCATACAACGCCGCTCAGAATACAATACACGACCCATGCGAGGTCTCGCACCCAAAGGACGGCACAACAAGATCCATCTATGGACCACGCAAGCGCGCCCCAACATACAATGCAACACAACAAACATCCGAACAACACGGTACACCCAGCTACAGGGGTGCCGCACACCCCCTATGTTTCACCGATGAGGTGCTGGACCACGAATTTCCAGAGGGATTCAAGCCCGTAAACATAGAGGCATACGATGGAACAACAGACCCTAGGGTCTGGATTGAGGACTACATCCTTCATATCCATATGGCCCGAGGAGATGATCTCCACGCCATCAAGTACCTACCCCTCAAGCTCAAAGGGCCAGCTCGTCACTGGCTCAAAGGCCTCCCCGAAAGCTCCATTGGAAGTTGGGAAGAGCTCGAAGACACCTTTCGGGCAAATTTTCAAGGGACTTATGTCCGGCCTCCGGATGCGGACGATTTGAGTCATATAACTCAACAGCCCGGAGAGTCAGCCCGAAAGCTTTGGAACAGGTTTCTTACTAAAAAGAACCAGATTGTCGACTGTCCGGACACCAAAGCCTTGGCAGCTTTCAAGCATAGCGTCCGTGATGAATGGCTCGCCAGACACCTCAGCCAAAATAAGCCGAGAACGATGGCCGCATTAACAAACCTCATGACCCGCTTTTGCGCGGGTGAGGAAAGCTGGCTAGCCAGATGCAGCACCAGCGACCCCAGTACATCTGAAGTTAGAGATGGAAACAGGAAGTCACGATGCAACAGCAATAACAAACGCCAGAATAAAGAAGATAACACGAAGGGCACGGCAGTAAATGCCGGATTCAAAAGCTCTCGGCCAGGTCAAAAGCCGCCCCCTAAAGGCACCAGGGATGAATTGTCCAGCCTCAACAAAATTCTGGACCAAGTATGTCAGATTCATAGTACCCCTGGTGTAACACCCTCGATGCGACTATAGCTCCCACGTGTCGAGGCACGACTTAGAGACATAATCACATTGAAGGCATATGTCGCAAGTTAGGCAATCTTCACAATCATCCCATGTAAAATGAATAATAAAGGGGAGACAACATAGTTGGCTTACACTCGCCACGTCAATCAAATACATAAATAACATTACATCAACCAAACACTCATGGCCCGACTACGACGCCAAAATAAAAGATAACCCAACATGCGACACGGTCCCAATCACCCCCAACTGGGCACCACTACTGATCATCAGGAAAGGAAACATAGTAACGTTGAGAGTCCTCGTCGAACTCCCACTTGAGCTCAAGCGCGTCACCTGGAGCGGAATCATCAGGCCCGACTATTTTTGCAGATGATTAATAGATAAATTCCTCACGTCCAGAAATCTATTTTACAATTTTTGAGGATCCAGAAGTTTGCGTTATTTACAGATTACTACAGACTGTTCTGTTTTTGACAGATTCTGTTTTTCATGGGTTGTTTACTTATTTTGATGAATCTATGGCTAGTAAAAGAGTTTATAAACCATAGAGAAGTTGGAATACAGTATGTTTAACACCAATGTAAATATAGAATGAGTTCATTACAGTACCTTGAAGTGGTGTTTTGTTTTCTTTCGCTAACAGAGCTTATGAGTTTTCTGTTAAGTTTTGTGTTGTGAAGTTTTCAAGTTTTGGGTAAAGATTCGATGGATTATGGAATAAGGAGTGGCAAGAGACTAAGCTTGGGGATGCCCAAGGCACCCCAAGGAAATATTCAAGGACAACCAAGAGCCTAAGCTTGGGGATGCCCCGGAAGGCATCCCCTCTTTCGTCTTCGTTCATCGGTAACTTTACTTGGAGCTATATTTTTATTCGCCACATGATATGAGTTTTGCTTGGAGCGTCAATTTATTTTGTTAGGATTTGCTTTCTGTTATTTAGAACAATGTTTTGCATCTTTTATTTCAATTAAAGTGGCATTGATAGCCTTTACTATGCCTATTTTACAAGTAAACATGTTGCTGTTTGAAAACAGAAAGTTTACCGCTGTTGCAAAAATTCCCTAGAAAATTCAGAATGTGATAAAATGTTGAAACCTTTTGCATAATAAGATCTGATAAATTTAATACAGTGGGAATTTTATTTCATAATTTTTGGAGCTAGGGAAGTATGAATCTTGCTGCACTCTTTACAGACTGTCCTGTTTAGGCAGATTGCTGTTATGTTTGCATATGTTTGCTTCTTTAATGATTCTATTTGAGGATAGGACTATTAAATAGGCAGAGTCATTTAGTATGCAATGTTGAATATATTTTTTTGTGATTTGATACAGTAGAGTACGATAAGGTTTTTGCAATGGTTTATACTAACTTATCTCACGAGTACTTGTTGAGTTTTGTGTGGATGAATCTTTTGAGATTTAGGGATACCGTGAGAGAGGAATTAAGGAGGCACAAAAGCTCAAGCTTGGGGATGCCCAAGGCATCCCAATATAATATTTCAAGAAGTGTCAAGCATCTAAGCTTGGGGATGCCCCGGTTGGCATCCCACCTTTCTTCTTCAACAATTATCAGTTAGTTTCGGTTGATCCAAAGTTTTTGCTTCTTCACATGATTTGCCATTCTTAGAATGTCATTTTACTTTGCTTTTGTTTCTGTTTGAATAAAATACCAAGATATTAAATTCTTAAATGTTAGAGAGTATTCTATAGTTGCATAATTACTCTACTACTCATTGATCTTCACTTATATCTTTCGGAGTAGTTTGTCATTTGCTCTAGTGCATCACTTATATCTTTTTAGAGCACGGTGGTGGTTTTATTTTATCGAAATAGATGAACTCTCATGCGTCACTTATATTATTTTGAGAGTCCTAAACAGCATGGTAATTTTCTTTTGTTATGAATTTAGTCCTAATATGATGGTCATCCAAGAGGGATATAATAAAAACTTTCATATAAAGTGCATTGAATACTATGAGAAGTTTGATGCTTGATAATTGTTTTGAGATATGAAGATGGTGATATTAGAGTCATGCTAGTTGAGTAGTTGTGAATTTGAGATATACTTGTGTTGAAGTTTGTGATTCCCGTAGCATGCACGTATGGTGAACCGTTATGTGATGAAGTCGGAGCATGATTTATTTATTGATTGTCTTCCTTATGAGTGGCGGTCGGGGACGAGCGATGGTCTTTTCCTACCAATCTATCCACTTAGGAGCATGCGTGTAGTACTTTGTTTCGATAACTAATAAGATTTTTGCAATAAGTATGTGAGTTCTTTATGACTAATGTTGAGTCCATGGATTATACGCACTCTCACCCTTCCGCCATTGCTAGCCTCTCTAGTACCGCGCAACTTTCGCCGGTACCATAAACCCACCATATACCTTCCTCAAAACAGCCATCATACCTACCTATTATTCATTTCCATAGCCATTCCGAGATATATTGCCATGCAACTCTCCACTGTTCCGTTTATTATGACATGCTCCATCATTGTCATATTGCTATGCATGATCATGTAGTTGACATTGTATTTGTGGCAAAGCCACCGTTCATAATTCTTTCATACATGTCACTCATGAGTCATTGCACATCCCAGTACACCGCCGGAGGCATTCATATAGAGTCATATTTTGTTCTAAGAATCGAGTTGTAAGTAAATAAAAGTGTGATGATCATCATTTTTAGAGCATTGTCTCAAGTGAGGAAAGGATGATTGAGACTATGATTCCCCCACAAGTCGGGATGAGACTCCGGACTAAAAAAGGAGGCCATAAAAAAGAGAAAAGGCCCAAATAAAAAAATGAGAGAAAAAGAGAGAAGGGACAATGCTACTATCATTTTACCACACTTGTGCTTCAAAGTAGCACCATAATCTTCATGATAGAGAGTCTCCTATGTTGTCACTTTCATATACTAGTGGTAATCTTTCATTATAGAATTTGGCTTGTATATTCCAATGATGGGCTTCCGCAAAATGCCCTAGGTCTTCGTGAGCAAGCAAGTTGGATGCACACCCACTTAGTTTCTTTTTGAGATTTCATACACTTATAGCTGTAGTGCATCCGTTGCATGGCAATCCCTACTCGGTCACATTGATATCTATTGGTGGGAATCTCCATAGCCCGTTGATACGCCTAGTTGATGTGAGACTATCTTCTCCTTTTTGCCTTCTCCACAACAACCATTATATTCCACCTATAGTGCTATGTCCATGGCTCACGCTCATGTATTGCATGAAGATTGAAAAAGTTTGAGAACATCAAAAGTATGAAACAATTGCTTGGCTTGTCATCGGGGTTGCGCATGATCTAAATATTTTGTGTGGTGAAGATGGAGCATAGTCAGACTATATGATTTTGTAGGGATAGATTTCTTTGGCCATGTTATTTTGAGAAGACATGATTACTTTGTTAGTATGCTTGAAGTATTATTATTTTTATGCCAATATTAAACTTTTGTCTTGAATCTTATGGATCTGCATATTCTTTCCACAATAAAGAAGATTACATGGGTCAATATGTTAGGTAGCATTCCACATCAAAAATTCTGTTTTTATTATTTACCTACTCAAGGACGAGCAGGAATTAAGCTTGGGGATGCTGATACGTCTCCAACGTATCTATAATTTTTGATTGTTCCATGCTATTATATTATCAACCTTGGATGTTTTATATGCATTTATATGCTATTTTATATGATTTTTGGGACTAACCTATTAACTTAGAGCCCAGTGCCAGTTTCTGTTTTTTCCTTGTTTTAGAGTATCGCAGAAAAGGAAAATCAAACAGAGTCCAATTGACCTGAAACTTCACGGAACTTATTTTTGGACCAGAAGAAGCCAACGGAGTATCGGAGTTGGACCAAGAGATTCCCGCACTGCCCACGAGGGTGGGGGGCGCGCCAACCCCCCTGGGCGCGCCCCCCTACCTCAAGGACAGCCGAGAGGTCCACCAACATACTTCTTCCTCCCATATATACCATATACCCTAAATACTTCGGGGAGCACAATAGATCGGGAGTTCCGCCGCTAGAAGCCTCCGTAGCCACCGAAAACCAATCTAGACCCGTTCCGGCACCCTCCCGGAGGGGGGAATCCCTCTCCGGTGGCCATCTTCATCATCCCGGCGCTCTCCATGACGAGGAGGGAGTAGTTCTCTATCGGGGCTGAGGGTATGTACCAGTAGCTATGTGTTTGATCTCTCTCTCTCTCTCGTGTTCTTGAGGTGGTACGATCTTGATGTATCGTGAGCTGTGCTATTATAGTTGGATCTTATGATGTTTCTCCCCCTCTACTCTCTTGTGATGAATTGAGTTTTCCCCTTGAAGTTATCTTATCGGATTGAGTCATTAAGGATTTGGGAACACTTGATGTATGTCTTGCGTGGGATAACTGTGGTGACAATGGGTTATTCTATTAATTCACTTGATGTATGTTTTTGTGATCAACCTGCGGGTTTCGCCCATGAACCTATGCATAGGGGTTGGCGCACATTTTCGTCTTGACTCTCCGGTAGAAACTTTGGGGCACTCTTTGAAGTACTTTGTGTTGGTTTGAATAGATGAATTTGAGATTGTGTGATTCATATCGTATAATCATACCCGCGGATACTTGAGGTGACATTGGAGTATCTAGGTGACATTAGGGTTTTGATTGATTTGTGTCTTAAGGTGTTATTCTAGTACGTACTCTAGGATAGATTGAACGGAAAGAATAGTTGCATGTTATTTTACTACGGACTCTTGAATTGATTGATCAGAAAGAATAACTTTGAGGTGGTTTCGTACCCTACAATAATCTCTTCGTTTGTTCTCTGCTATTAGTGGCTTTGGAGTGACTCTTTGTTGCATGTTGAGGGGTAGTTATGTGATCCAATTATGTTATTATTGTTGAGAGAACTTGCACTAGTGAAAGTATGAACCCTAGGCCTTGTTTTAACGCATTGCAATACCGTTTGTGCTCACTTTTACCATTAGTTACCTTGCTGTTTTAATATTTTTCAGATTACAAAAACCATTATCTACTATCCAATTGCACTTGTATCACCATCTCTTCGCCGAACTAGTGCACCTATACAATTTACCATTGTATTGGGTGTGTTGGGGACACAAGAGACTCTTTGTTATTTGGTTGCAGGGTTGTTTGAGAGAGACCATCTTCACTACGCCTCCCACGGATTGATAAACCTTAGGTCATCCACTTGAGGGAAATTTGCTGCTGTCCTACAAACCTCTGCACTTGGAGGCCCAACAACGTCTACAAGAAAAGGTTGTGTAGTAGACATCACATGTAGTCATTTGTTGAAATCTCTAAAAGACTAATATTTAGGAACAAAAGGAGTATTTTTGAATTCGTGTCATACATGCATGGTTTGGAAAAAATGGATGCACTATACTTATTGGATTGTTGTTGTGTTCGTGTGTGTGTTTGGTCATATGCTTGATATATACAAAGTTTTCTCACCACCATACCGTTCATATTTTAAATTTGAATTTGCAATGGAAAACTTTCTAGGGATACCATGAAATGTGAAATCCATGTTGAGATCACTATATCACAAACTCACTCTAATTCAAGAACTCGTCATAAATCAATTACCACATTGAGATTACTATTTGCAAGGAAAATACGGGCATTGTAATACACATAGATTCGTTCGGCAATTTAAAAGATTCATTTCGTATACTCGAATGGTAGGACCCAACGGCGTACCAGCCAGACCTTGGCTTGTGTTGATCCTAAAAAAACCAGGCTCGTTTCCTTCTGGTGGCGTGCATGGTACGCACATTAGCCAACCCCAACCAGTCGACCCTCCGCGTTTCGAGTCGAAATATCAAGCGGCCAGAATTCCACCCCTAGGAAATTCCCCTCATGTTCCTGGTCCATAGTGACTGCCGATGAACAATGGAGGGATGCTTTAGTAAATAGACAACGTTACCTACTTAGGGAGTCCTGGATTAGGGGGTGTTCGGATAGCCGTACTATACCTTCAGCCGGACTCCTGGACTATGAAGATATAAGATTGAAGACTTCATCCCGTGTCCGGATGGGACTTTCCTTGGCGTGGAAGGCAAGCTTGGCGATTCGATATTCAAGATCTCCTACCATTGTAACCGACTCTGTGTAACCCTAACCCTATTTGGTGTCTATATAAGCCGGAGGGTTGTAGCCTATAGAGGATCAACTCCATACACAATCATACCATAGGCTAGCTTCTAAGGTTTATCCTCCTTGATCTCGTGGTAGATCTACTCTTATACTACCCATATCTTCGATCAGCTTCGATCAGCTAGATTATTCTAGGAATACCTGGAATGTAGGATGGACTGCCTTGATCCTTGATCCAATAATTGGCGGACTTAAGTTTTCAAATGTCCTTATGGACGACGGCAGCGGACTAAACCTGATATATCAGGATACAATACAGCACATGGGGATAAACCTAACAAGAATCCACCGCAGCAAAACCTCCTTTCAAGGGGTAATACCTGGCCCGGACACCCATTGCACGGGTTTTCTTCGGCTCACAGTCACATTCGGCTCTGCCGATAACCTCCGCCGTGAAAAGCTGACCTTCCACGTCATCCCGTTCTCAAGTCGCTATCAAGCACTACTGGGACGTGAAGCTTTCGCTCGATTTAACGCAATACCGCATTATGCATCTCTTACGCTTAAGATGCTCGGTCCACGAGGCATCATCTCTTTGATGGGGAAGCACTAAAGTGCGCCTCCCCAAGCGGAGGATAGTGCGTCCGCTTTAACAGCCCCACAGCAAAATGGCCTCACCGGCCAAAAAACTTCAAAATAGGTCATTTAAAGACCACGAACGCGGATAGACGAGTTCAGTGCAAAATCATCATTGATGCAGGCCTAGAAGCCATATACCCCCGCACAAGGGGCTCCACGCATACACAAATAAGGGACAATAAAGCTCAAACTTACATATCTTACTTTATACTTTTCTTGTTTTAAATTTCTTTTCGGCACGACCCGTTTTTCAACTCAGTTCCTCTCTTTTACAGATGAACGTCGTGCGGCGCCCGTCCAGGATACGGCACAACGGAGACACAGGCGCAGACGTGCAGTAGGGACCCGTCCTAAAGGATTCCTTTTAGATTAAGACCCTTCGTAAACCTTTTTTACTGTCTCTTGTTGCTATACATCCCCTGGTTTTTCTTCCTAATATAACCAAGGAGGAGGCTGGCGTCTTGGCATGTGGCCATGTCAGAATTTTTTGCACGTACCTGGACACTAGGGGCTTTTTCAATAAAGAGTGATGTTTGGCCCGCACTCATAAAGACCGAACACTTTAGGGAATGTTCGGCGTCGCGAGTTTTCGCATTATATGCATCAGCTCCAAATCATGTCTTTGGTCAAATGTTGGGTTGCTCGGCTCCTGAGTTCGGCTACCTTGCGTTCCGCTCTATCGGCTAAGGTAGCACCAGGAGAACTACTGCAATTGTGCCCCCGGTTCGGCCAGGGCGAGCACCTCAGTGGAGAAAGCCGAAAACTGATTGTCATGATGTAGCGTGAGACTGGTCAGCCACTCGATGACCGATCAGAATCTATCGGATTCCTCCGCCTTGACGAAGGACCGCTTCTCGGTCAGGCACATACGCGCCCCGAATTCGGACGAGCGCAGTGGCCACCAAGGAGCTACCTAAAGAGTCTCATTTTCAAACTCCTATGGCTAAGTGAAAGTGTTAAAGCATTATAGTCCGGTTACCTGGCCCGCTGCACTATCACCTCCTTTGTAGGACCAAGACATTGGGTTAAGTGTGAGAATGTGTCTTCCGTGAGCACCCCCGCACTATGTGCGTGGGGGCTGAAGCCAACGACTGCCATCTTTCAGATTCTATACATATTGATATATATATATATATATATCTTAAAACGGCCGATTAGAAGGTGTTTACAATACTTGGAGGCACAAGTATAAAATCATCCACTACACTTTATCAAAATATTAATTTATAATTACATATGCTATCATAACATAGCATCTTTCGGGAACTGCGTCTCTATTACACGAGCGCCTTCAAGAACTTCCCAAAAATAGTGCTCGGAAGGTACTCGGCTTTGGTCCGAATCTCGGGACGCAACAACGGTGGTCTCCATCTCTGCCCAGTATGTCTTAACATGGGCTAGAGCCATCCTAGCGCCCTCTATGCATGCTGACCTCTTAATTGCATCTATACCCGGCACCGCGTCAAGAAATTGCTGCACCAAGCTGAAATAACTCTTCGGCTCCGATCTCCTCGGCCACAGATGATCCATGACGTACTTCATGGCGAGTCCGGACAACCTATTCAGTTCGGCCCACTAAGCCAAACGATCGTCCACTGCCAGTGGACGCTCTGGATTATGAAACTGCGACCAGAAAAGCTCTTCCACTTCGCAATCTTTCTGACATCGAAAGTGTTCGGTCGCATCAGCGACACTCGTTGCCAAGTCCAGATAGGTGTCCTTCACACTCCACATCCGGTCCAACTGAGCAAACTTCGGATCACAAAACTTCCTCCGCAGCATAAAGGGCTTTCCAACCGCAATCTGTTCGGCCTGATGCAGCTCCTCTTTCGCATCTCTCATCGCAGAGCGAGCGTCCTTGGCATCGGCAACGGCCTTTTCTAAATCTGTTTGTCTCGCCCGGTCTTCTTTCTCAAGAAGTTCGCAACGGTCTGCAGCGCTCTTTAACTTCTCGGCCATCTCGGGCATCTCCTCTTTGCTTCGGCAGCGAGCAGCCTGTTCGGCTCTCAACTCTTCAAGGGCCTTCTTGGCAGCCGCATCACTTTTTCTGGCTTGCTCCTTAGCTCGGGCAAGTTCTGCCTTAAGATTGTCCACGGCGGCAGTACCATCTGCATCAAGCACACACATTGTAAGACACTTCGGGGGGCCGCACTGCCACCTCCCATCCCTGCCGGATTCGGAGAAACCCTCCGTGACGACACCTCAGGGTCGCCCGCCTCGCTGGGCGGCATGGCAAGGGGAGGTGTTCCGCTCTCCATCATCTCCGGAAGAACATCCCCCGAAGACGAGCTCTGCTGCGAGGGGCTGAGGTCCGAGCTACAAGGTAAAATTTCGGCTAAATCTTCTCAGATGCAAAATCACGGATTTCTCTCATCCCTCAAAAGGAAAATCTTTTCTCCACTTACGGCTCGCTTGAGGGTTGATCCCCTTGAGGGCGTAGTCCGGCCAAGGAACTTCCTGGCGTTGGACCCTCTGACGAGGATTTTCTCCCCCGTTTTGAGGCCAAGGTTTCTGGGTCGTCAAAAGCGGCTCTCTTCTTCCCTTTAGGAGAGGAATTGTCGGTTCCTCCCTTCGCTACAGCCTCCCTCGAGGAGGTCGTAGCTTCCTTGTCCTCCCTCTCCAAAGGCATTATCTCCAGCATCCTGACTAGCACAGGATCCGGCCTGGTTTCAGGAAGGGGAGCCGGACACCTGATCAGCTTCGCCTTCGCTGTCCACTCCTGTTCAAAAAGACGGCTCTTTTAAGGGCAAGTTTATGACGATTATACGAATAGAAGGTCCGGGCACAAGGTTGCTTACTTGAGTATCCGGGCGATTGCAGCTTAAGCCTGCGTCCTCGGTTGAATCCGGGCACATCTCTTGTGATCCGAAGAATAGTTTTTACATCTCCGCGGGCGTTGCGCCCATAAAATTTTGGAGAGCTCGCGGCCCCTCTGGATTAAACTCCCACAGGCGAAGGGGGCCACGTTTGCCAGGCAATATTCAGCGAATCAGCATGACCTGCATCACCTTGACCAAACTGCGGTCTCCTTCCAAGAGATCTTTAATTCGGCCCTGTAACAGGGGCACGTCTTTGGGCAAACCCCAATCCAATCCTTTGTTGACCAATGATGCTAGCCGTGATGGGGGACCCGAGCGAAAGGCAGGAGGCGCCGCCCACTTGGCACTCCTGGGAGCGGTGATATAGAACCATTCTCGTTGCCACAAGCCGAGCTCCTCTTGAAAGAAGCCCTCGGGCCATGGAGCATCAGCATTCTTACTTATGACGGCACCTCCGCACTCTGCGTGCCGTCCCTCGATCATCTTCGGCTCCACTCCAAAAGTCTTGAGCCATAAACCGAAGTGAGGAGTAACGCAGAGGAACGCTTCGCACACAACGATGAATGAGGAAATTTGGAGGATGGACTCTGGAGCTAAGTCATGAAATTCCTGCCCGTAATAGAACAGCAGCCCCCTCACAAAGGGATCCATCAGGAAACCTAACCCCCGAAGGAAGTGAGACATGAACACAACGCTCTCACTGGGCTGGGGATTGGGAATAGCTTGCCCTTGAGCAGGCAACCTATGTGGAATTTCGGCGGTCAGGAACTTAGCCTCTCTCAACTTTAGCACATCCTCCTCCATGACGGAGGAGGGCATCCATCGGCCTTGAAGGTCGGAACCGGACATTGTCGAAGGTCCAAAGCGCCTGGAATCTGAAGCCTAGGGTGTTGGAACTCGAGGCGACGGGTGAACTCATTTGAGGTTGGAAAAAGGAGTAAGGCCTTGGTCTCTTTATAAGAGGTTGAATACCAGGAGCCCTCCCCGTAACCGTTTGGGACTCGCCTTTAATCGATAAAACATGCTAACGGGCACGATTGGGTTACCCACATCCGTATTAATGAGAATCCCGCAAAAAGGGGACACGGTCTCTGCTTTGACAAGACGTGCCAAGGAAAGCACCTCGCAAAACATGCTGAGGTGGGGAAGTAAAAACGATTCGAGTAGAGGACTTGGCTGTAGAGTGATGGCGCACTGCAGAATACATCAGCAGATTTGATTTGTGTTAATATTATTCTCTCTATAGAAATATGTGGAAACTTATTTTATAGAGCCGGACACTACTCTTGGTGATTACGATCTTCTATGAATGACTTGGAGGAGGAACCCGCCTTGCAATGCCGAAGACAATTTGCGCGTCGGACTCATCGTCATTGAAGCCTGGTTCAGGGGCTACTGAGGGAGTCCTGGATTAGGGGGTGTTCGGATAGCCGGACTATACCTTCAGCCGGACTCCTGGACTATGAAGATATAAGATTGAAGACTTCATCCCGTGTCCGGATGGGACTTTCCTTGGCGTGGAAGGCAAGCTTGGCGATTCGATATTCAAGATCTCCTACCATTGTAACCGACTCTGTGTAACCCTAACCCTATCCGGTGTCTATATAAGCCGGAGGGTTGTAGCCCGTAGAGGATCAACTCCATACACAATCATACCATAGGCTAGCTTCTAAGGTTTAGCCTCCTTGATCTCGTGGTAGATCTAGTCTTGTACTACCCATATCTTCAATATTAATCAAGCAGGAGTAGGGTTTTACCTCCATCGAGAGGGCCCGAACCTGGGTAAAACAAAGTGTCCCCAGTCTCCTGTTATCATCCGGCCTAGACGCACAGTTCGGGACCCCCTACCCGATATCCGCCGGTTTTGACACCGACACCTACCATGCGGAGCAGGGTTCAATTCCCTTAGTCGCCGCTACCCAAGGTCACCCGTCAACTGCATTGCCTAGTACTGATAGGAGTACTACACCAGGATGAGCACAGAATTGAGCCCGTTTGTTTGTGCCTAGTACTTGACTTAATACTCCTATATCAGGCAATGCACTGGTACGGAGGGATTATCCTTTTACTCTGCATATATAACTTGTCTGAAGTCTAACTAAGCAAAATGTTTGACCAAATTCTTTCTTAAGAAATACAACAAGAAAGATGTATCACTTGAAAATTTATTGCATGATGCAAATTATGATATTGTTTCGAATCCTGGATTTTAAATTTCAGAAAATCCAAAAGTGACCAGAAATTCATGAAACTAAGCATGGTCACGTGATATGGCACAAATATTCCTACGTAATTTTTTTCTTCAATTTGAGACAGACTGCTTATGTGAAGTTGCACAAATTAAGAGCCAAGGTATTTTGGAACAAAGACGTGTCACGTTAAGGCGAACGCTTTCACTATTGAAACTGTGGGCGTTTACGTGCCGCCATGAGTCCCGCTTCTCATCGGCAGGTGCTGACCGAGCAAGCGTTTGAGTCGATGGGAGGCGTGCAAGCAGATCGCTGCGCCGGCTGACAGGAAGCGTGCGAGCAGACCACTGCTCAGGCTCACCGGGAGGCGAGCCCTTTGACCAGGCTCCGCCGCCCACCTTCGTCCCAACTGCTCCCACTTTTAATGTCGCCGGCGCTGCAGTTTAAAATCAACCCCGCACTACCCGGTATCGCTACAATCTTCTCTCTTCCTCTCCGATTCTCCTGTCGTCTACTTCCAACCAGCCTGACCTAACTGTACGCCATGCCACATCACGATGGTCTGCTCTTAGTCTTCCAGTTTCCTGAGGAAGACACCTAGCCGGAGTCTCAAGAACATAAGGTGCTTTGGCACGAACTTGAACTGGCCTTGCGGGAAGATGTCGCGCCTGTCCCCGCTCCCGTTCCGGCTCCCGTCGCCCCGACTGCGCCAGCACCCATCCCCGTGGCATTGATGGGCTAGGAGCCGCACATTGAAGCCAAGCTTGATGCCATGGGGTTCCATGAGGTCCCCGCCGACTTTCACGCGCCCGTGCACCTACCAGCGGATGCGCATGCGCGTGCACTGACGTGCATGCCCGTGCCAGTGCCCATGCGCAGGAATGTCTCTGCCGCGCCGTTGCCAGTGCCTGTCCCCGTGCGGGTGCCAGTGCCCCCCTCAGCGGCATGGATGGCCGTCGTCGACCGCTTCCTTGCACCAACATCAGTCGCCTCCTCCTGCCAGTTGACTCGCTCCTAGAGACCGAAGTCCAGAACATTGTGGCCTTCCTTCAAGCTAGGGCCAACATCCAGGAGTACGCCAACAACGGTGCAAGACGCCGCCGTCGCTGTCGGTCAGTGGCCCGACGACACACAGAGCACGGCAGAGGAGCCGCTTCCCACCGCAAGATGCCCCCGTCACCGCCGCGTAATCTAAATTTACCATGAAAATGTTTGGGTTGCCATGCTTATAATCTAAACATTTACCGTTTCTGTTTATTTTAGATCGATCTTCGTATGAATGTAAAGTCGGAGTCAGGCTGGAGGAAAACTATGGTTTGATCGATTGAATGTTCTGCTAGAGCCATATCAAATTAAATATAAAACGTCATCAAGCCACATGTATTCCTTCTCATCCAATGACCTAGATTGCTTCAATGTCGAACGCTCAACACGTTTAGTGTGTAGTTAATTTCATGCCAAAAATAGTGCTAGTCACATAATAACACGCAAATCATATCTTACTTAATATCCGCATGCACTTAATATACTTCCAAATTAATGTGCATTGCACGTACACATTGACTAGTGCTACTAGTACGTGAAACTGGTGCTGTAACTTGTGAACGCGTCTAGATATGGTCAACGACAACATCACCCATGAGTTCTTTGTGTTTGCCCGTGCGTCTAAACGCAGAAGGGGAGGAGAGAGAGAGAGCACACATGGAACCCACCAATAAGTGAAGGCAAATAGTACTATGTGCTAACAAGTCGGTCCCACTAATGTACTAAAAATAATATTACATATTATCCATTAAATAGGTTGTGGTAATATAAAAACATTATATGAACAATGGGGGGTACAACAAACATTGTTGTTCTACGTATGTTGCCTATTGACGTGCGACTTGAAGGCCCTGGTCGCATGTTCGATCCTCGTCCTTTATTTTTCATTTTGTATATGGGTCCAAATTTTTTTCATGATAGGTGGGCCCCACGGTGTGTAGTTTGTAGCACTTTAATTTGTGGGTCAAAATTTGTTCCATTCCAGGTGGACTATCGGTGTTTAGTTTTGTAGCTTATTTGTAATAATTAAAGAGAACAATAGAGTTTTTTGCAATAATACCATGGTGCGATGTTGAAGGCGAGAAAGGACGTGCGAGAGAGCGATGACCAAGCCTGAGGGAAATCAATTGGGGGAGGTGCGGGGGTTGCAACGATGTTCAGAGTAGTTGTGGGCCGAATGCTATGAAAATATAATCTAAACCCACCGGAATAAATGCCTACACAAATTAATCCAAGGTTGGAGTCCCCCTCGCAATGTAAATAGCTCCGACTTTGTGAGGGATGGAGAGGTAGCTTCAATGCATGGAAGATACGGCGTGAGAAAGCGAGGTCAATCGAGAGACATATAGATAGAGAGACAAAGTGAGTGTGGTCCGACATTTATTGAAAAGATATATATGCTCTGGAGAGATATTGTCGGATTGAGATTTTGGGAAGGGCGAGGGGCTGTAAGATAGAGCTTGAGAGATGATCCAGCCACAAAGATGTAGATATATTTTGTGCGTTGGAGGAAGCAAGGTTAATCGATTACATATATACAGGGGGAGAGATTGAGCGAGTGTGGATCGTCGTGCGATCGAAAGAGTGAGACGGATAGACAATGTGCATGAGAGAGTATATACAATATGAATATGTTGATTTGGGCTCAAACATGGAGATATATCATTTGTGTCCAAGAAAGAGTGAGGTCAATCGAGACATACAAAGAGAGATAGATAGAGATAGAGATAGAGAGAGAGAGCGTAGCCCGCCATGAGGTCAAAAGAGTGGGGGCGGCTTGGATGGACTGACCTAGATAGACAATCTGCGTGAGAGAGTATAGAGTGTGTCGATCGAGGCCCGAACAGGGAGATATATCATTTGTGTGTGAAAGAAAACAAGGTTAATCAAGACTCGGATAAAGAGAGCGAGATTGAGCGAGTGTGGCCCACTATACGGAAGAAAGAGTGAGACAGTCTTGAGGTAGTGACCTAGATAGACAACGTGCGTGCGTGCGCATGAGAGGTTGGGGGCTAGATAGGCAATGCATGTATCTAGCGAGAGAGGGTGGGAGGGAGAGAGAGAGGGAGAGCTCGGCATGGAGTGCAATGGCAGGTGTGTGTGTGAGGTAAATACATTTGGTAATAGAGTGGGAAAAAGGGGGTTGTGTAGTTGAGAGACTTAGAGATCAAAACATGGAGAGAAAGAATGAACGTGTGTCAGAAACCGATAGCCTCCTAAGGTGGTTAGGAGAGGAAGATTGACCGATACAGGAAGTATGTAGTGTGTGTGCCGGGGGGCTAAAAACAACATTTGAATGTAGATAGTACGAGACTTAATATCAATGATTCAATTCCGTATACATTGTAAGATTTTAAATCAGGACCATGCATATGGGTAATTATTTCGAATTCATGCCATATTAGGTTTGGAAAAGTTGACATTGACTCGATTGTTGTGCTATTTTGTAGGTCATATGTTTGAATCCATCCAAAGTTTTCTCACTACCATGGTGTTCATCATATACATATGAATTTGTATTAAAAAGTAGCATGGATACCGTGAAATGCGAAATCCATGTTAGAATTGGAGATTGCTATGTGACACACACTCTAATTCAAATAACTAATTATGTGGCACACACTCTAATCCACATTAGCATGGATACCATTTCGATTTTTTTCAAATAACTCCTCATTGATTAATTTATAGTATCTCGTTTCGAATGACTAATTATTTGCAAGGAAAACACGGGCATGGTAGTACATACAGATTCGTTTGCAAATGAAAGAAGATTTGTTTGCATTCTCAAATGTAGGCGCACCAGGCAGACCAGGGTCGTATCGTGCTGGTCGCGTGTGTCATACGGACGCTTAGCACCCAGCCACCCACCCCCTCCCTGCCCCGCTCCCCCCAAAAAAAGAACGATGACAAAATAAGTTCGCGCTTCCACGTTTCGGATTGAAATATCTGGCGGCCCCAATTCCAGCCCTGCAAAATCTCCCTTCTCCACCGTCGCCTTCCGCGCCCAGATTGCTCAAATCCCTAATTCGCCGCCAACCCAAGCAAAGTTTGAATCACCCCTCGTCTCGTCTCTTTCCCCACCTCTGTGCCGGACGACGACGACGAAGACGACGGTTGTGCTTCACCACCGCACCAGAGCTACCTCATCTACGCCCTCGTCCATCGCATCGGGTGGTCAACCGACAACGTCGGCCGCCGCAACCGACGTGCCTCACAGACACCGACTTCCACCGCATCAGGTGCGCTTCACCGACGCCGTCTCCCACCTCACTGGGGCTACTTCACCAAGCACATCGTCTCACCTACGGCCCCCGAGGCCGTTGGGGCTTCACCAACGGTCTCGTCCACCGCATCGTAGCGCTCCACTGCCACTCAAGATCTGCATCCGTGTGCAGCCAGACAACGCCAGCGCATCACCCTCAACGGCTCTCAAGTGACCCGCACTCTAGATAGGCGAGCATGCCCAAACGCCGGCTCGAACTAGGTATCCACACATCACTCCCTTGTGCACTGTTTCGACGATGTTTGGATATCCTTTCACTGCTCTCTTTGCTTTCACGCCTATGCAACTCTAACTTTAACTCTTGTATCTTCTGGATATATCATATGAAACAAGCAAAACCATTTTTTAGCGAAGCATGACGGCGCTACGGGATCTGGTACACATCCAAGCAAGTGGTAACATGGACTTGTACATGGAACATCCCAAGCGCAAGCAAAGCTGCAGTGAGCATGTACAACAAGCTAGCGTAAGTCCCTGCATTTCATTTAATTCGTACTGGCCTGCGTGTATGATTTGTGTGCAATGGTGGATCCACGAATTCATGTTACCAGGGGCGAACATTTAACTTAAAAAATACAAAGGCACTTGCACTCTGGAAATCAACATAACTTGAGAAATGTGAAGCTACATGCACTTTGAAAACCAGCTAATGATCCAAAGTAGTTCAGATTATAAAACACTAAATGATGCAAGCACCAAAAACACAAAATGCAACATGGTGTACGAGGACTACTAACATGGTATGTACCTGCTTGAATTATTCATTCTCTGGCTGAAAATATCAAAGTGTAATTGCACCTATAACCAGTGCGCAAACTACATATCAATATATCTATCCTGCACAAGTATGCCAATAGTTTCAAACAACAGATTAGAAAAGTATTTATGCTACGTTGTCATGATACGGGGACTTTTTGGTAGATGGCCTCGACGTTTCCTGGAGCCATGAAAATGTACTATAATTTTCTTGTCATCAATGCCTGCAAATCTCTATGTCTCTCTCAACATAGCAGATCATCATTAGACACTAAATCCTTCAATGGGAGCTTGAAAAATTCTTGCATTAGATCCCTCATTAGACACTATATGTTCATCACCAGGAGCATGTAAAATGTTTGCATCAAATCCTTCATTAGCAGTCTGTTCATTAGACACTTCAGGCTCAAGAACAACATGAGCTTGTATGTTTGCACCAGAAACTTGATTAGATACATCAGATTCAGTCAGTTCAGTATTGATTGGGGGAGTTATAAAATAAGCAGAAATTGGTTCCATTTTCTCATAGATTCCCTACATGCAAGCAGTTTCACAACACCATCAGGTTTAACTATTGGCCAAAAATTGAACAGTTGAATTAGATACAATCAGGGATGTGATGTACCTACTCATTGCGCATGCTGCTCTTGCAAGCTGCAACTGTCTGTTTGCGCAAGCTCGATGTCATGCCCGTGCTGCCGCCGCTGCCTCCCACACAGGCTACACCCAGGGCTGGATCTTCATCTTCTTGTCCTTCCATTCGCTTGAAGCCTGGCGACCGCCCTCCAACAAGGGCGCAAGGAAGTGCCGTGTTGCTCTATCCAGCGGCGGCTAGGTTAGGAGCGAACCAAACTAGAGGCTGGAGGGAACGAATTGGGATTTATCCTGCTATCGATCGATATGGGAGGCGCTCATTTGGGTCATGAGCCTACTATAGGGCCTGCCTTGCACTTACATTATTGGCCCATCCAAATTGAAACGTTTTTCTTCATTTTTTACATTACCTGCTCATGCATTGGGACGAACATAACTAGCCTGGGCCAACCTAGACGACTCAAACTAGGTGCACACTTTCCAGCCACCCGAGGCGGCCGCCCATACCAGCCCCTATGGTGGCGTCGCCCCCTTTTTGCGTGTATGATTGGGGTAGTGAAAAATATTCTAGTGGCGTTTTGATTTACCCATAGAATGGTTGATTGCTTGTTTCTATGAATTGAGTTCGCCAATAATGTGAAGGATGCTAGTCTTTTCATGCTATTGTAGATTGCTTAGATCTCGATATGCCAAATGAAATCGCATGAAATATATAGTAAAAGCCAGTGTGATGTGTGTGGCTGCAACTAGTCTGACTACACATCCTCATATAACATATCAAGGACGCACAATCTTACTAGATTAACCATTCGACTTACCAATGCAGTGTGGAAAGAAAGAAGTATTGGGACTGCGTATACAAGCAATTGATGCCATGGACTCCTTCGTAGAACCTTGTAAGCAAAAAAGAAGTTGCAGTGTGCATGTACAAAGAGCTAGCGTAAGTTCAGTTACCTGCTTCTCGGAATTTTAGTTAGCCACTTGTTGCAAAATTTTTCAATTACATTGCTTGGCTTAATTTAGTTTGCTACTGATTACATAATGCCATAGCCTGTTAATCCTATTATAGTCTATGCTTATCTATGTGTTTGATACTTACTATTAAGAATTACCTGTTTGCCTGAACTTAAACAACTACTTAAGCACGTAGATAGCTGGTCATATGTACTTCTAGGGTGCAGTAGAATTCACGTGTAATTTATGTTCTGATACCCTGTTTGTTCAAATGGTTTGCTGTTATCACTTGTAGCACTAGTAATGTTTGCATGTTCATAGATAGACAACTGTCAGGTTTATATGACGGACACCGTCTTTTTAACTTATATATGTGTTGGAATCATTTTGCTTACATCAAAGAAATTTACAGATGTCTGTGTTGCTGGTAAACGGTACCAACTTGTTACTTTAATACGTTGCCAAGAACTTGTTAGTTTTACTAGTTCGTGTGTAATTAAATATGTTGCCAAAACTGGTTAGTTTTAATAGTTTGATGTTAGTTTCTTATGGCTCTTGCAAAACTTTATTTATTGATTGCGAACATTCAAGTTTGCAGGATCCAACTGAGACTCCGTTGGCACAACAGGTATGTTTTCAGAAACTTCCTTGTTTACCTAGTTTGTTGTTGTAACTTGTTGCTCTAATCATCTTACCAACTTCAAGTTTTCAGGATCCAATTGCAAGTCCAACTGCACAACAGGTACATTTTCAAAAATATATTTGTGTAACAGGTTTGCTGTTGTAACTTGTTGCTCTAATCAAGTTACTGACTCCTCAACTTTTCAGGATCCAAGAGAAACTCCAATGTTGCACCAAGTTCCTTTTGCAAAACTTGTTTGTTTAAATGCTTTGCTGCTACAACCGGTTGCTTTAATCACGTTACTGGCTACTCAACTTTTCAGGATCCAAGAGAAACTCCAATGCCACAATAGGTGCCTTTTGCAAAACTTGTTTATTTAACTGCTTTGCTGCTGCAACAACCAGTTACAATGATGTTAATAACTACTTCTCAGCATCCAATTGAAACTCTTTATTTCCGTGTTTGTTTAACTGGTTTGCTGTTTTAACTCCTAGTTGAGATGTTTTGCTAACTTCAACTTTTTGGAATCCAATCGGAACATTAATGGCAAAACATGTTAGCCCAAGATCAAAGAGTGAGGTCCCCATGGACGTTGTATCATCCCACAATAGTGGCAACGGCCCAATCATGCATCATGAATTGCCAACTGCTGATGCTCTATAGCCTAAACTAGTGGTAGAAAGAGATTCTACTTCTGCACTTAGAGATGAAGTTGACATGTTGAGGAAGTAAACGGCACAATCACAGGTAGTACTCAAGACAACCATTAAATATTTGGTGGATTTCAAAACGAAGCAAGCTGGGACTGACCGCATTGTTAAGGTCCTGAAGGAAAAAGGAAATTAAATTCCCACTTGGTAAATCATAGGTGAAATGTTCTTTCCATCATTGAATGACCTTTGTGTTGTTTGTTCATGTAATCGATCAAACCATTTTTTTTAGAGATCATGTAATACTTGTTTTTTTGTTTTTTGGTTTGTAATTTATTTGAGCACAAGTCTGTATTAATTGATAAGACTCGGTGACATTTCATTTTGATTGTTGTGCCAGACCTACAAATATGCCAATCTGGCTGAATGTGCATTCAGCAATAATAGTAGTATAGATGGACCATAAGTGGCACGCATCGGAAAGGGCCAAGATGTTGTACTAACTTTGCTAAAAAAGGATGCTCTTCTAGCAAAAAAAAAGTACAGCGGCCTGGCTTATGTATGTTAGTTGATATTATTGACCCATATACTCTATAAGTGTTTATATGTCTGTTAGTTTTGTATATTATTGGTTGATTGACTCGGTATTTGAATCTTGATACATCACTTGTGTACATATCTAAATGGGAGTACACATTATGCTGCGTGTGACATTTGAGTTGGACATAAAGTGTTCCAAATATTCGAATTCTCCTTAAACTGGATTCTAGCTTCTGAATTCGAGTATCGGCATTTGTAAATCATATTCATATATGACAGTGGAATACATATTTGTCGTGCTTTTGAAGATATATAAAAACACATAGAATGATTTATAAAGATTCATATAGGAATACAAAATGTATTCGAATTTAGTTGCCAGGGTAAACATGGATGCTTATTGTCCCAAAATTCGAAAGAAGCAGCTAAATGTCCACTCCCACGTCGGCTGCCCGAAGCCAAGTGTTTGGGAGATGGAAATTACTGTCCACCCCTTACACAGACAATCCATCGGCCTGATTTCCACTGCTCTCAATAGGGTTAGGTTAGTAACTTCAATTAGATGTGACACGACCGCCTCTGGGCCCAGTCCGACACGGTGGGCGCCAAACATGGGCGGCAAAACACATTTGATTCAAGCTCGTCTGAAAGACCTATATTTCTCCCTCTATTTCCCCATTCATACACGGTGGGCGGCAAAACAAACTCGACTCGGCCGAAATCGATGTACGCAAATAATTTCAATAGGGGCAGGTTTGTAACTTCACTCAGACGTGACACAACCGCCCTACCTGTCAGCCCCGTCCATACACCGTGGGCGCCAAAACACCCTCTCCTCGCCCGAAATCACTCTAGACAAATATTTGCGAGATGCGAGATTACCATCCTATCCCCAACCGACGAGACGTCCAAATTTTAAACAGGGGCTAAGTTCGTAACTTTCCCATATTTCAGACAGGCGCGTCCCAAAAACATGGTTCCCCGTACCTCTCCCTCCATTTTCCCATTCATATAGCGTCCGCTCTAGAACACCATCCCCACACCAGCCTCCTCCATCCACCACCCCATCCATCGCCGCCGTCCTCCACCTCATCCATCACCGTTGTCCTCCACCCCATCCATCGCCACCGTCCTCCACCATAACGGAGTGCCTACAAAGACCGCATTGTCCACTGCTAGAGATGGACGTTTCTCATCCACGACGACGGACCAAGAGCCTTGCATCGCGTCCTCTCGCTTCACCGGCGCCATCGTCCTCTTTGCTGGGGCCGCTCACATGACCTTCTCTTCCACCAAAACGGGACTTATCCCCCCATGCACCCTTCTACCGTCACAGATCTGCTTCAATGCCATGGACAGCCATCGCACCCCCGATGCCTACATGGCGCCGCAAGAGAGGTGGTAATTCATATCTCCACAACTTTTTGATCTCAACCAAAAAATAGATCGTAACTTGTTTACTTTACTTTCTTTTTAGCTCTTAGAATTTAGTTCTTAGTTCGAAGCAAACAATGGATGCTAAATACCATTTCCCTGGTTTGCAGCTTTAAATCTGCCATGGCACGGTCATAATAGGGTTTAATTGATCATGCTTAGGGTTTAATTGATCATGTTGGTTCTGTGGTGGTTTATTTAATAGAAATCGGAGGGGAAACCCTCATTTAATCAAAAAAATGCTTAGGGTTTCCCCCTTTTATGATCACTATACGATCAACATATGTGCTTCGTGTCATAATAGCACTGCTCCACCCATCAAGCTAAACAAGCTTAGTTGTTCAAATACGAATCTGATATTATTAAAACAGAGTAATTTAATTGGTCAGCTAAATGTTCCTAATTTAGTTTTGAAAATGCATGTTCGCCGCTCGGGTGTGTATCTCTACATGGTGCCCACGGTGGGCCGCGGCCCACCCTGGGATTTTGGGTCGGCCCAGGCCTCGATTCCCTTCTGTTCTGCTGCGCGCTTCAGATCTCTACTCGCCCCTGGCCGCCTGCCTCGCTGGCGACTTGCCGTCCCTGGAAGGCATGAATCTAGGAGGAGACGCCGGACTAACACGAGGTCAGGAGCCACTCACCCAACAGCGTCACCGCTGCCTGGGCGCGCTGCTATGCCTACCTTCCCAGTTCGTCCAGGGCTCAGGCATGCAGCACCCACTAAGCCAACCCGATTTATCCTGAGATACGTCCTCAAAGCTCAGCAGCCACTCCTCATCACCCATTTTCTAATTGATTCATTACTAATTAGGCAGGACTGTCATTAGGGTTTGTTGTGTGCTGAGTGATACCTACACTTAATGGTTCAGATGTATTTCAGTAATTTTTAGTACCTCTAAAGTTCACAAGGTTTCAAAATTCCGGCCCTAGGAACAGACACTAGTCATTTTGGATTGTTGGTCGTAGTGACATTGACCCAGATTACTACTACAGGCCAGGTTTGTTGACAATTTTACTTGTCTTTCTTACTCATTCGATATGATATCCAATTATTCATGTCAATTAGTTGCAAACAATAAGTGCTAGACAAACTTCTTGATTCAGATTTTGGACGGTCTCTTACTGAAGTTAAATTCTGCATACCTATCCTAGTAAGCTCACAAGTAAATGATTGATTCACTACATCTATGCATGCCTTGTCATATTTGTTGTCAATATTCAACCGTAGAAATGAGTGAATTGTATTTCTCTGTGTGATCTCTTCCATCATGTGTGGGCAACGAGCACTGCATTGTATAGAAAGAAAGTGTCATTTCCAGCTTTTACATAGACTACGATCTTTTACATGGAATACAATCTGCCTACTTGCTTTGTGTCGCACTACCAGCACTCCACCCTTGAAGCTAAACATTATGCCACTGATAATTCCTTACTTTATTTGTTCAAATACGAATTTGATATGATTCTAATGTTCCTACTTCAGTTTTGAAATGTGTGTCTGCTTGTTATACAGACATAAGAGGTTTGTATTTTTGTGTGTGGTCTGGTCAGCACGGTTGGGGGTGAACTTTGCATATGCAGGGGTTTATAGGGAAACACTCTTCGAGTTGAATCCGCAATGCATTCAAAGATAATCTGACTACTTTTTATGTTTTCATGAATCTCAGATTCTGAACAGCATCATAATGATGATGAGCTCGTGCGCATGAAAAGAATAAAGCAGAACAATGCCATGGTTGTCAAACTTGGCATTGAGGGACTGAAATCAAGTCTGGATGCAATGCAATGCAAACGGGCTCAGAATATGATCCTAACAGTGATTCTGAGCTAGAGGGAGACCTAAGTCAATGTAGCTCCCTAGTGGAGGAGTCAGAGGCGGATGCCCTATCTTATTCACCCATCAACATGCTTGCTCTAACTTTCCAAGGTTATATTGGTCGCACATATCTTGCAACTGATGCTTTGCATTGCTTCTACTTTGTTGCACTACCATTAGCTTAGTTTACATATCGTGTATGTGAATACGCCATGCCTATCCATTTTCAGTACATATTCCATCTGTCATCATACCATATTTATCCATTCAAATGTTGTTCTTGTGTATCAGACGTTCAAAAGGAAGAGGGCGATTGCTGATCGCGGAGGAGCATGAGCAAAGTATTTGGAAAAGGTAGTGACACCTGATAAATCAAATAACCCATTAGGTGTAGTTGCAATATCACCTGACCCACAAAACACCCCAATTCTAGCAGATTCTAGCCCTACTACACTGGTCATTTCTGATGCCCCAACTGAGCAGACCCCAACTGCAGCAAACAATATGATGATGCCAGTTGACATAGCACCAGCTCGACGATGCAAAACCCCCCATTCCAGCAAAGGGTACACCAAATCCAGTTGCCAAATCCCTTTTCGAACCAAAGAGAGCCCCAATTGCAGCAAATAGGACCCATGTTCCATTTCTTCCCAGTTTAGAAGATGAAGTTTATATTGTTGTCAAGAACTTTGTGCGCATCTTTCCTTCATGGAAAGATTATACCACAGACACAGAACAATTTCCAGTCTTCCTCTGCAACTTATGCGTAAGTAATGTACTAATGTTATTCATGGTAATTACTGCATATGTTTCTGCTGACAGAAGGACACACGATTTCATTCTTTTAAATAGGAGAGGACCAAACTGGATTGTCAAGACGAGCAAGGGTTGGTTGCGCTTTTCCAGCACTTGTTGATTAAGTATCGTTCCTACCTGAGGCAAGCGCACTTCGATGGCAAGCCTCTAAACGAAATTTCTGTAATGTCTCTGGTGCTACATTTATCAGATAGTGACTGGAATAATCTTGTTACACATTGGTCTCGTGTGCAGCGTAAGGTACTGTCTATGATATCACATCACAATTTGAACTACATTTATGCATTTGCCTTAACACCTCACTTGTATGAAAACTGTTAGCAGAAGAACATTCATTCTCAAGGGACCACCGAATCTTGCAACTATACTACACACTGCATTGCTCTTGTGAGTACCTCTTGCCCTGTATGACCATACTTACTTCCGTAGCTGTTTGATTATGTAGCATCACTGCACATGTTAGCCTCGTTATCGTCCATTTGGTGGACATTATAAGATCTGTATGGACTCTTACATAAATTTAGAATCAACCCAATGCTTTTGAAGAGGTTTAGCTTTGCAGCCCTCTTGTAAGGACTGGACGTCGTCTATCACTGTACTTACATTAACAGCTACTCCCTCCGTCCCATAATATAAGAATGTTTTGTATAGTACACCAGTATTCAAAACACTCTTGTATTATGGGAAGAGGGATTGGTTCATTGTGTAGCATTCTCCATCTTATCTCTCTCGCCCACCATTTACTAAAAAATATCATATCTATATTTAATCTTACCAAAAAGTTGAATACACAGACAATGCCAGTGCAGAAGTGTAGCCCATTGCTCTTGTCAGTACATTTTATCATGTAACATTTGTACTTCCAGGGATTGGTAGTTGATTATGTAGCATCAATCTGCATCTTATCTTCATTATCCTCTATCCCTTCCAGTATTATCATATCTATAATTACTCTCTACAAAATGTAGAGTGTAGGCAATGCTTATGAAGAAGATTATGTGCTGAAATTCTTGAGTTATCCTTCCCTTGACATGGAGAAGGGCATTATAAAGCTGGTGTTAACTGTTAATGTAAGTCAGTCCTTCTAAAGCCTTTATCCTCAACTGCTGTTTAATTTTCTCATACCCCCTATAGTTTACTGCTATTTAGTTTGTTGTTTCTATCAAAATGCATGTTTGCAACAATCGTAAGTTCCAAGTTTTACTTGTAAAACCAAATTCCTTATTCATACCATGCACATTACTCAATACTCCCTATATATGCTGGTTTTTGTGGATCTATAATCCAGTGTGTGGTGAAGCAGCCCACGTTTGTACCTTGTCATCTCCTGTTTTATCTTACTGATGTGGCTGATGATATGAACAACATGCCATGCACATTAACCAAAATAGATAAAATGATTGTCTTTGCCCTTCATCTATGCTTGTTATGTTGACATGGTAATCCAGTAGTGTAGTGAAGCTCCCCGCCGTATGAACAATGACAAATTATGCTATTGATATTATGAACTTACTCTTTATTTTCTAATTTAAAATTGGATGGAATTGACAGCACAGTTATCATCTTTGTTTATACACGTGTAAAACCTGTCATATCTCTGCTTGTTTCAGGGTGATATGCCTGATGGCATGCACAAGTCTGCTGAAGGCTGTGACACAAACCCAACATATATTGCAGCAAAGAAGGCAAAACATCTTGAAGATAGCGAGACAACCCCAAAGTCTTGCCTTGATGCAGTGTTCAAGTTACTTGAGACTAGCAGTCAGACAAGCTCATAGAATTCGCCGTCTGAATCAGTTCGACTTCTTCAGTCCCAAGTTCTAGCAGAAAGGCATTCTGCAACTCAACTTCGATTTGAAGTCCTATCTCTAAGAAAGATTGCGGAGAACACCAATGAGAACCTCATTGCTAAACAGCTACACCTGGAAGCTATGACCGACATGCTAGGTAATACGTCTCCAACGTATCTATAATTTTTGATTGTTCCATGCTATTATATTATCAACCTTGGATGTTTTGTATGCATTTATATGCTATTTTATATGATTTTTGGGACTAACCTATTAACCTAGAGCCTAGTGCCAGTTTCTGTTTTTTCCTTGTTTTTGAGTTCTACAGAAAAGGAATACCAAATGGAGTCCAATTGACGTGCCAATTTTTGACAATTTTTATGGACCAAAAGAAGACCCCGGAGTAAAAGAGTTGGGCCAGAAGAGTCCCGGGGCGTCCACAAGGGTGGGGGCGTGCCCACCACCCCCCTAGGTGTGTGGGCCTGCCTCGTGGACGACTCGGGAACCTTCTTGACGTGAGACCGACGCCAAAAATTCCTATAAATACAGAAACCTCCAGAAAATAATCTAGATTGGGAGTTCCGCCGCCAGAAGCCTCTGTAGCCACCGAAACCAATCTAGACCCGTTCCGGCACCCTGCCGGAGGGGGGAATCCCTCTCCGATGGCCATCTTCATCATCCCGGCGCTCTCCATGACGAGGAGGGAGTAGTTCTCCCTCGGGGCTGAGGGTATGTACTAGTAGCTATGTGTTTGATCTCTTTCTCTCTCTCGTGTTCTTGAGGTGGCATGATCTTGATGCATCGCGGGCTTTGCTATTATAGTTGGATCTTATGATGTTTCTCCCCCTCTACTCTCTTGTAATGGATTGAGTTTTCCCTTTGAAGTTATCTTATCAGATTGAGTCATTAAGGATTTGAGAACACTTGATGTATGTCTTGCATGTGCTTATTTGTGGTGACAATGGGATATCATGTGATCCACTTGATGTATGTTTTGGTGATCAACTTGCGAGTTCCGTGACCTCGTGAACTTATGCATAGGGGTTGGCACACGTTTTCGTCTTGACTCTCCGGTAGAAACTTTGGGGTACTCTTTGAAGTTCTTTGTGTTGGTTGAATTGATGAATCTGAGATTGTGTGATGCATATCATATAATCATACCCACAGATACTTGAGGTGGCATTGGAGTATCTAGGTGACATTAGGGTTTTCATTGATTTGTGTCTTAAGGTGTTATCCTAGTATGAACTCTATGATAGATTGAACAGAAAGAATAGCTTCATGTTATTTTACTATGGACTCTTGAATAGATCGATCAGAAAGGATAACTTTGAGGTGGTTTTGTACCCTACAATAATCTCTTCGTTTGTTCTCCGCTATTAGTGACTTTGGAGTGACTCTTTGTTGCATGTTGAGGGATAGTTATATGATCCAATTATGTTATTATTGTTGAGAGAACTTGCACTAGTGAAAGTATGAACCCTAGGCCTTGTTTCCTAGCATTGCAATACTGATTGTGCTCACTTTTATCATTAGTTACCTTGCTGTTTTATATTTTCATATTACAAAAACCTATATCTACCATCCATATTGCACTTTTATCACCATCTCTTCGCTGAACTAGTGCACCTATACAATTTACCATTGTATTGGGTGTGTTGGGGACACAAGAGACTCTTTGTTATTTGGTTGCAGGGTTGCTTAAGAGAGACCATCTTCATCCTATGCCTCCCATGGATTGATAAACCTTAGGTCATCCAGTTGAGGGAAATTTGCTATTGTCCTACAAACCTCTACACTTGGAGGCCCAACAACGTCTACAAGAAGAAGGTTGTGTAGTAGACATCAAGCTCTTTTCTGGCGCCATTGCCGGGGAGGTTAGCGCTTGAAGGTATATCTTTAGATCTTGCAATCGAATCTTTTTGTTTCTTGTTTTATCACTAGTTTAGTTTATAAAAGAAAACTACAAAAAAATGGAATTGAGGGTACCTCATATGCTTCATCTTTTTAATATCTTTCATGAAAATAAGGATTCCGATAATTGTGCCAAAGTGTTAGAAGAAGAATGCATCAGAATGTTTGGCACTAAATCTTTGAATGATGAACATGATTGCAATGTTATTAGTATAAACTCTTTGAATATCCATAGTACTAATGATGATTGCACTAGTCATAATGAAATGTCTCTTATAAGCATGTCAACTTTTGTTGAATACAGCTTGCAAGCACACACCAAATAGGGAAGATAGATTTTGCAAGAGGCATAAGTATTTGGAAACTAAATGGTTGCAAGAAAGGATAGATGATTGTGCTGAAAGATTCAATATTTATCGCCATCCTTGTGAACTTTGCAATGAACATGGTCATTTAAAGCTCCAGTGCTATTTGTTTCATGATCAAATCGTGTCCAAAAATTGTGATAACTTGATTACCCTTGACCATCATAAAGAGCTTAGTCTTCTTTTGGGGTATGTAGAAATGAAACGTATAATTGAGGGTATTCCAAAATTTAATCTTGATAGGTTTCTTGATTTTGATCTAGAAGAAATTTTTATGTATTGTGCGGTGAATTGCATTGAAAATCCTTATATTGCCAATTACATAAAGACAAGAAAACAAATAGAAGATGAAGAGAATACTAATGAAAGGGAAGAATCTTCCCAATATTCTCCTATTATTTCTTATGATGAATCATGTAACGAGGAGGAGCCTCCTATTCAACCAATCTCACTAATAAGGAGCTCCGAAAAGAGGATTAAACCCACACATGATGTGAAGAACAAAAAGAAAAGACGGAGGAGCAAAGGTGAAAAGGTACCCCTCCTGTTGGTGTCAAAACCGGTGGATCTCGGGTAGGGGGTCCCGAACTGTGCGTCTAAGGCGGATGGTAACAGGAGGCAGGGGACACGATGTTTTACCCAGGTTCGGGCCCTCTTGATGGAGGTAAAACCTATGTCCTGCTTGATTAATATTGATGATATGGGTAGTACAAGAGTAGATCTACCACGAGATCAGAGAGGCTAAACCCTAGAAGCTAGCCTATGGTATGATTGTATGTTGTCCTACGGACTAAAACCCTCCGGTTTATAAAGACACCGGAAAGGGCTAGGGTTACACAAGGTCGGTTACAAAGGAGGAGATATGCATATCCGTATTTCCTAGCTTGCCTTCCACGCCAAGTAGAGTCCCATCTGGACACGAGACGAAGTCTTCAATCTTGTATCTTCATAGTCCAACAGTCCGACCAAAGGATATAATCCGACTGTCCGGAGACCCCTAATCCCGGACTCCCTTAGTAGCCCCTGAACCAGGCTTCAATGACGATGAGTCCGGCGCGCAGTGTTGTCTTCGGCATTGCAAGGCGGGTTCCTCCTCCGAACACATCACAGAAGAATTTGAATACAAGGATAGTGTCCGACCCTTCAAAATAATTTTCCACATACCACCGTAGAGAGAATAATATTTCCAAAAATCTTAATTTGCTGACATGCTTTGGCAACATGACGTCAGGCCATGGCTTGGTGATTATTCGAACCATTTTTCTTCAACCAGCTCCACACATAGCGCGAGGCGGTTTCATGACACGTCTTGTCAAAGCAGAGATCGTGTTCCCCTAATTACGGGATTCTCATCAATACGGTCGTGGGTAACCCAACCGTGTCTAGGACTCCTAGATTATAGGCAAGTCCCAAACAGCCACGGAGAGGACGCTTGATATTCACCCTCTTTATAAAGGGACAAGGCTTTTACTTTTTTCCCTCCCGTGCTCAATTGAATCCTTCCCCCGCCTCGAGTTCTAACACCCAAAGCCTAGGTCAGGTGCTTCAGACCTTCAATCATGTCCGGATCCAGCCTTCAAGGCCGGTGGATGCCCTCCTCCGTTATGGAAGAAGATATCAAGAAGTTGAGGGAGGCCAGATACCTGACCACCGAAATTTCGCATAGGCTGCCCACCCGAGGGCAGGTCATCCCTACTCCCGAACCCAACGAGAGCGTCGTGTTCGTATCCCACTTCCTCCAAGGTCTGGGCCTCACTCTGGATCCCTTCGTTAGGGGTTTGATGTTCTATTATGGGCTAGATTTCTACGATCTAGCCCCGGACTCCGTTCTCCACATATCAGCATTTATTGTCGTATGTGAGGCCTTCCTCCACATTACTCCTCACTTTGGCCTGTGGCTCAAGACCTTTGACGTGAAGCCGAAGATGGTCGAGGGGCAGTATGCAGTGTGCAGAGGCGCATTACTAAGAAAGATAGCAGGAGCTCCGTGGCCAAAAGGTTCCTTTCTAGAGGTGTCCGGATTATGGTAACGGGAGTGGTTTTACATCACAGCTCCCAGAAGTGCCAAGTGGGTGGCTGCCCCTGCTTTCCGCTCGGGCCCTCCACCACAACTGATGTCATGGATTAGCAGAGGGCTGAGCTGGGGTCCAACCAAGGACGTACCTATACTGCAGAGCCGCATTCAAGATCTCTTCGAAGGAGATTTCAGTCTGGTTAACGTGGTGCAAGTCATGCTGGTTTGTCGAGTCCAGCCTTGCAAACGCCGGCCCCTCCGCATGTGGGACTTCAACCCAGAAGGGACGCGCACTATTCAGAATTTCCTCGGCCTGACGCACGAGGAGATGTACAAATCATTCTTCGAACCCCAAATAGAGTGTCCAGATACTACCGAGGATGTGGGCCTGAGCAGCAACCGTACCGCCGACCAAGTAAGTAATCCTCTAGCCGAACACACCGTCTTTCATTTACCATGATGTCATTCTGAGAAATCGCTCTTTGACCAGGACTGGCTTACTAGGGCGAAGATGATTCGGTGTTCGGCCCCCCTTCCTGAGGGTTTGGAGAATCTGGTACTGGAAAAGATGCTCGAGCTAGCACCTTGCCCGGAGCCCTCAAAGGAAGATAAAGGGGGGAATAATGAGGTCGAAAGCGGGCCCCCATTGCTACCAATTCCAATCGAGGGAATGAGCGCCTCCGTGAAGGAGGATAACCAAGGGGAAGAATCCGGCCTTCTCTCGCTTCGGGGAAGGAAGAGGACTGCCTCTGAAGATCCGGAAACCAAGGCTTCCAAACGGGAGAAGAAATCTTCACGAGAGGGTCCTGCCTTGGAGGGTGCTCTTGCCGCACAAAGTCCGTGCGAGGATCATCCCTCCAACGAGCTGTAAGTAATCAAAAAGTACTTTAATAGTGGAGATATACTACCTTACCTCTGAGGAAAATAACCGAAGCGTTTATCTTGCAGTTCAGATCTTAGCCCTTCTTAGCAGAGCTCGTCTTTGGGGGATCTTCTTCAGGAGATGATGGAGAGCGAAACTCCTCCCCCGGACTCCCCCGCTCAAGAAGCGGGCGACCTTGAAGTGTCGTCATGGAGGGCCTCTCCGGATCCGGTGAGGCCAGAAGATAATCCTATAGTCACCCGAAGTCAACAGCGTTCGGCTCTTGAAGAGAGCAAACAAAAGAGTCCAGCACTATATGGTATGCGGTCAGACATACCGAGGGAGCTGTTGGAGCGAGCGGCCATCTTAGAAGAACACCGTATGTTGATGGGTACAGTGATGGAAAGAATTTTGTCTGCCGAAAGTGGATTGCATGAAGCCTTTATGAGTCTACTGACGGGCTTTGAGGTACGTGAAATGATATACTTTTTGTTAGTACCACACATTTTTAGGTGTGCCCTGTGTAGATAGTAGCCCCTGAGACTCTGGTTGTCGTTGAAAACGGCGGCGAACAGAGGATCGTAGTCCCAGGTAGTAACCAAACCGCCTTTATGTGCAGGTGATGGGAGCTCCGGTGGCTGGCCGAACTAATGAGTTTGCCGAACTAAAGCGGCAACTGGATGCAGCAGATGCCGACATCGAGCTTGTTAACAAGCGGCTTGACAGGGCACAGGGTAAGTGATGTTCTCTAGTGAATGTCACATAGGAAGAGGAGCGTAACGCCAATATCTTTAATATGTTGTGACTGCAGATGGAGCTGCCACCATGGAGACCCTTTGGGCGGAACTTGCCTGAGCCAAGGAACAAGCAAGAATTAGTAATGCGGCCGCTTTAAAGGCGGACGAAGAGTTAAGAGCCGAAAAGGCTGCACATTGCGAGAGCAAAGATAAAATGGCCAAGATGGCTGTAAAGTTAAGAGACACTGCCGACCGTTGCCAGTTTCTTGAAGAAGAGAACCGAGAAAAGGCAACGGGCCTCGAAAAGGCCACGATGGCGGCCAAAGACACCCGCTCTGCCATGAGGGCAAAGAAGGAAGAGCTGCGTGAAGTTGGTGATATTGTGGCTGGGAAGCCCTTTTTGCTGCGGAGGAAGTTCGGAGATCCGCGGTATGCCCCTCTGGATCGGCTTTGGAGTTCGGCAGACGCATATCTAGATTTGACGGCGAGTGCTGTCGATGCGGCCAAATACTTCTAAGATCAAACAGATCGTGAAGTGGACAAGCTATTCTGGTCGCAGTTTAACGTTCCAGAGCGTCCGCTTCCACTAACTGATCGGCTTGCCGAATGGGCCGAACTCAATAGATTGTCCAGACTTGCCATGAGGTCGGTCGTAGATCATCTGTGGCCAGAAAAGCCGAAGCCGAACATCTATTTCAGCTTAGTGCAGCAATTCCTTGGTGCGGTGCCGTGCATCAATGCGGTGAAGAGGTCGGCGTGCATAGAAGGCTCGCGGATGGCCCTTGCCCGTGTCAAAGCATACTAGGCGGAGATGGATGCTACCACTGTTGCGGCGCAGGGTTCGGCCATAGGCCGAGTGGCTACCGAGCACTATTTTGAAGAAGTTCTTGAGGGTGCTCGTTTGATAGAGGCCCAGTGCTCGAAGAATATTATGTTTGAGTGACATGTATTCCCATAGTAAAAACAATGTTTTTATGAAATTTATCAAGGCTGTATTTATACTTTTGCCCGAAAGTAATATGATGCCTCATGTGCGGCTGTTTATGTATACATGTGTATAACCTGAAAGATTGCGGTCGTCGGCTTCAGCCCCCACGCATATAATGCGGGGGTGTTCGCAGAAGACGCGTATTCACACTTAATCCAATGTCTTGGTCCTAATAAGGAGGTGATGGCGCAGCGAACTAGGCAACCGGACTATAATGCTTTAACACTTTCACTTAGCCATAGGAGTTTGACAATGGGGCTACTATATAGGCCCTGGTGGCTCCGCACTCATCCGAATTCGGGGTTCGTACATGCCTGGCCGGGAAACGGCCCTTCCTTAAGGCGGAGGAATTCTAACATTCTGATAGGTCATCGAGTGGTTGACCAGTCTCACGCTATATCATGACAGTCAATTTTCGGCTTTCTCCACTGAGGTGCTCGTCCGGATGAACTGGGGCACAATCGCAGTGGTTCTCCTGGTGCCGCCTTAGCCGATAGAGCGGAACATAAGGCAGCAAAACATAGGAGCCGGGCAAACCCAACATTTGACCAAAGACATGATTCGGAGCTGATGCATATAAGGCCAAACTCGCGACGCCGAACACTCCCTAAGGTATTCGGTCTTTATGGTATAAACCGGGCCTAAACAGTGCCCTTTGTAAGAAGCCCCTGGTGTCCAGGTACGTGCATTATTCTGACGTGGCCACATCCCAAGACGCCAGCATCCTTCTCAATAGTACTGAGAATCCGAGGGATGTGTATCAACAAGAGACAGTAAGAAAGGTTTACGCAGGGTCTTAATCTAAAAAGAATCCTTGGAACGGGTCCCTGCTGCACGTCTGCGCCTATGTCTCCGTTGTGCCGTATCCTGGACGGGTGTAGCACGATGGTCATCTGTAAAAGAGAGGAACTTAGGTGAAAAGTTGTCGTGCAAAAAGGTAGGTTTAAAGATACCATGTACAATTCAAGGTGAGTAAAAATTGCCACTTGTCTGCGCGCGTTGAGCCCCTTGTATTTGTAATAGGGGTGTGGCCATCAAACCTGTATGAATTATATATAGCTGCTTCGGACTTGTCTAACCATGTCCGTAGTCTTGACGACCTGTGGAATGCTTTAGTTGGTGAGGTCGTTTTAGTGTGCGGCTGCCGAGGCAGCCGCACTCTCTTCGGCGCGCAGGGATCGCTCAATATTTCCGTTTACTGTAACAATGCTACGTGGACCGTGCATCTTAAGCGTGAGGGAAGCATAGTGCGGTATTGCATTAAAACGAGTGAAAGCTTCGCGTCCAAGTAGTGCTTGATAGCCACTTTGAACGGAGCAATGTGGAAGGTTAAATTTTCGCTACGGAAGTTATCGGGGAAGCCGAATATAACTTCTAGTAGCAGGGAGCCCGTGCAATTAGCCCCTGGGCCTGGCGTTACTCCTTTAAAGGTAGTATTGCTGTGGCAAATTTTCGTTGGGTCTATCCCCATTTTGCGGATTGTGTCCTGATATATCAGGTTTAGACTGCTGCCACCGTCCATCAGGACTCGTGTGAAGTGGTATCCGTCAATTATCGGGTCTAATACCAAGGCAGCCCATCCTGCACGCCGGATACTTGCTGAGTAATCTCCGCGGTGATAGGCCCTTGGGCATGTTTCTCTGGGAGTGCCGCTTTGTTTCTCCCCTTGATCACGTGTAACACGTTCACTATTTTGACTTCTGGTAGAAATTTCTTTTGTTCCCCAGTATCTTGCTTGAGAGGCTCATCCTCGTCTTCGCTTGGTTTATCCTCCCCCTTGTGTACGGCGTTGAGCTTGCCTGACTGCTTGAAGACCCAACATTCTCTGTGGTATGATTTGCAGGTTTATCGGGGGTGCTATGGGTCTGACATATTTGGTCCAGAATTTTGTTTAGGCTGGACAGTTTATCTCTGGCGCCTTTAGAGGGCGACTTTTTCTGACCTGGCCGAGAGCTTCTGAATCCGGCGTTTACCGCCGTGCTCTTCGGGTTGTCTTATTTATTCTGGCGCTTATTATTTTTGTTGCGTCGTGATTTCCCGTTTCCATCTCTAACTTCGGATGTACTGGGGTCGCTGGTGCTGCATCTGGCTAGCCAGCTATCCTCACTCGCACAAAAGCTGGTCATGAGGCTTGTTAATGCTGCCATTGTTCTCGGCTTTTCTTGGCCGAGGTGTTTGGCAAGCCATTCATCGCGGATGCTATGCTTAAAAGCTGCCAAGGCTTCCGCGTCCGGACAGTCGACTATTTGGTTCTTTTTAGTAAGAAACATGTTCCAAAGCTTTCGGGCTGACTCTCCGGGTTGTTGAGTTATATAACTCAAATCGTCCGCGTCCAGAGGTCGGACATAAGTCCCTTCAAAATTTGCCCGAAAAGCATCTTCGGGCTCTTCCCAGCTTCCAATGGAGCTTTCAGGGAGGCTTTTAAGCCAGTGTCGAGCTGGCCCTTTGAGTTTGAGGGGTAAATACTTAATGGCGTGGAGATCATCTCCTCGAGCCATATGGATATGGAGGATATAGTCCTCAATCCAGACCCCAGGGTCTGTTGTTCCGTCGTATGCCTCTATGTTTACGGGTTTGAATCCCTCTAGAAATTCATGGTCCACAACCTCGTTGGGGAAACATAGGGGGTGTGCGGCACCCCTGTATCTGGGTGTACCGCGTTGTTCGGATGTTTGTTGTGTTGCATCGTATGCTGGAGCGCGCTTGCGTGGTCCATAGATGGATCTGGTTGCGCCATCCTTTTGATGCGAGCCCTCGTGTGGATCGCGTATTGGCTTATGTGCGGCGTTGTTTGCCGCTCTATGTTGGCCGTGAGGTCATCTATCTGGCCAGATGGCCGTTTTAATTTTTGGTTGCGGGGGATCTAAGGCCTCCTCATCGAATTCAGGTAGCAACTTCCGCTTCGGGTAGCTCTTGGTGTGGCGATTACCGCCGTACTTCGCTGCTGAGTTAAGTACTTTACTCCATCTGATTCTGGGTGTGTCTTGCGCAGCTTTGAGCCTTTGCTTCTGCTTTTTTAGACTCCTCGCGGTGGCAACAAGCCTTTGACGGGAATTATGTTGCTCTGGGTGTCTGTCCAGTGTGATGTCGTCCGGACTATTATCTGTGACAGAGTCGGGTTGTTCGGTTTGATTCTCCGTGTTGCCGTGGTCCGGCGATGGTTCACCCTGCTCTAACGCTGGGTCTATATGATCGTTGTTTCTGCCGAGGCGGGATTTGGAGCGGCGCTTACGCCGCCGCTTTGACTGCTTCTCAAGGGGACAACCCTTCATTGCGTCCTTCCGTTCCTCGTCGTCGTCTTCTTTTGGTGTGTCCACCATGTATACGTCATGTGATGAAGTGGGCGTCCAGTGCCCTGTGGGCAGTGGTTCCTGTTCATCTCTTGCATCGTCGTCCATACCGTCGATGGGCGGTGCGTGGGCGGCGAATTTCTTCGTGGAGTCGAAGTCAAGCATGTCAGTTAAATCATCGACAGTGGCTACTAAGTGGGTGGTGGGTGGGCGGCGAATTTCTTCGTCATCCGCATCCCAATCCTGCCAGACATAGTTCGGCCAGGACTCTCCTGACAAGGAGAGAGACTTTAATGAATTCAGTATGTCGCCGAACAGCGAGTGCTGAAAGATATCCGCGGAGGTAAACTCCATGATCGGCGCCCAACCGGATTCGATAGGAATGGGCGCAGGCGGTTCGGAGTCCGTGGCTGGAGAAGTATCTGGCAGTTTAACAACACGGCTCTCGTGAAGGGTAAGGTCGATATTCGGCTCGATCACTGTTGGGGATACGGCCTCTGTGGCGGGGTCTATCCACCCATCCATGGGAGGCGCAACTGGCTCCGAATTAAGGGTCGGAGCGGCTGTCGGTGTGATCTCCTGAGCACTGTCCGATGGTAGAGATAAATCATACTCATCGTGACTGTGTGGCGCACAAGGCAGGAGCCCGAATCCGTCGAAGATCAAGTCTCCGCGGATATCGGCCGTGTAGTTTAAGCTTCCAATCCTGATCTGATGACCAGGGCGTAACTCTCGATCTGCTCTAGATGGCCAAGCGAGTTGGCCCGCCGTGCGGAGCCGCCGAATACAGAGATCTGTCCGGGGAGAAAAGTCTCACCCTGGACTGCATCGCTATCGATGATTGAAGGAGCCATCAAGCCTGACGGCGACGACACAAAGGAACTCTCAATGAAAGCACCAATGTCAGTGTCAAAACTGGTGGATCTCGGGTAGGGGGTCCCGAACTGTGCATCTAAGGTAGATGGTAATAGGAGGCAGGGGACACGATGTTTTACCCAGGTTCGGGCCCTCTTGATGGAGGTAAAACCCTACATCCTGCTAGATTAATATTGATGATATGGGTAGTACAAGAGTAGATCTACCACGAGATCAGAGAGGCTAAACCCTAGAAGCTAGCCTATGGGTAGTACAAGATTAGATCTACGTCCACGCCAAGTAAAGTCCCTTCTGGACACGGGACGAAGTCTTCAATCTTGTATCTTCATAGTCCAGGAGTCCGGCTGAAGGTATAGTATGGCCATCCGGACACCCCCTAATCCAGGATTTAGCCTCTCTGATCTCGTGGTAGATCTACTCTTGTACTACCCATATCATCAATATTAATCAAGCAGGACATAGGGTTTTACCTCCATCGAGAGGGCTCGAACCTGGGTAAAACTTCGTGTCCCTTGCCTCCTGTTACCATCCGGCCTAGACGCACAGTTCGGGACCCCCTACCCGAGATCCGCCGGTTTTGACACCGACATTGGTGCTTTCATTGAGAGTTCCTCTGTGTCGTCGCTGTCAGGCTTGATGGCTCCTATGATCATCGATAGTGATGCGGTCCAGGGTGAAACTTGTCTCCTCGGACAGATCTCTGTCTTTGGCGGCTTTGCACTGCAGGCCAATTCACTTGGCCATCTGGAGCAGATCGAAAGCTATGCCCCTGGCCGTCAGGTCAGATTTGGAAGTTTAAACTACACGGCTGACATCCGCGGGGACTTGATCTTCGATGGATTCGAGCCACTGCCGAGCGCGCCGCACTGCCACAACGAGCATGATCTAGCTCTGCCGCCTAACAGTGCCCTGAAGGCCGCACCCGCATCGGCTTCGACCCTTAATTCGGAGCCAACCGCGCCGATCGAGGATGGGTGGTTGGACGCCGCCTCGGGGGCTGCGATCCTAACGGCGACCGAGCCGAACACCAGCCGCGCACTCCGCGAGACTGGTGATTCCAAGGAGTCGGACCCCTCTCCGGACTCCGAACCATTCGCGCCTCTGCCGGTCGAATCCAATCGGGCGCCGATCATGGAGTTTACTGCCGCGGACATCTTTCAGCACTTGCCCTTTGGCGATATTATAAAATCACTAAAGTCTCTCTCTTTATCAGGAGAGCCCTGGCCGGACTACGGTCAGCGAGATTGGGATCCGGACGATGAAGAAATTCAAAGCCCACCCACCACCCACTTTGTAGCCACTGTCGACGATTTAATCGACATGCTCGACTTCGACTCCGAAGACATCGACGGTATGGACGCTGATGAAGGAGACGATGAAGAACCAGCGCCTATTGGGCCCTGGAACGCCACCTCGTCATATGACGTATACATGGTGGACGCACCAAAAGATGACGACGAGGAGCGGAAGGACGCACCGAAGGCTTGTTCCCTCGAAAAGCAGTCAAAGCGGCGACGCAAGCGCCGCCCCAAATCCCGCCTCGACAGAAATAGCGATCACACAGACCCAGCGCTGGAGCAGGGCGAACCGCTGCTGGACAACATTAATCCGGATAATCAAACCGAACAAACAAATCCTATTAAGGATAATGGTCCGGACGACATAACGCCGGACAGACACCCGGAGCAGCAGACTGCCCGTAAAATGCTTGTTGCCACTGCGAGGAGTCTGAAAAAGCAGAAGCAAAGGCTCAAGGCCGCGCAAGACACACTCCAAATCAGATGGAGTAAAATACTCAACACTGCAGCAAGGTACGGCGACAATCGCCCCTCCAAAAGCTACCCAAAGCGGAAGCTGCTACCCGAATTCGATGAGGAGGCCTCAGAACCCCCACATCAAAATATCAAAGCAGCCACCTGGTCGGATAGATGACCCCTCTACCAACACAGAGTGGCATACAACGCCGCTCACAATACAATACGCGACCCATGCGAGGTCTCGCACCCAAAGGATGGCACAACAAGATCCATCTATGGACCACGCAAGCGCGCCCCAACATATAATGCAACACAACAAACATCCGAACAACACGGTACACCCAGCTACAGGGGTGCCGCACACCGCCTATGTTTCACCGATGAGGTGCTGGACCATGAATTTCCAGAGGGATTCAAGCCCGTAAACATAGAGGCATACGACGGAACAACAGACCCTAGGGTCTGGATTGAGGACTACATCCTTCATATCCATATGGCTCGAGGAGATGATCTCCACGCCATCAAGTACCTACCCCTCAAGCTCAAAGGGCCAGCTCGTCACTGGCTCAAAGGCCTCCCCGAAAGCTCCATTGGAAGTTGGGAAGAGCTCGAAGACGCCTTTCGGGCAAATTTTCAAGGGACTTATGTCCGGCCTACGGATGCGAACGATTTGAGTCATATAACTCAACAGCCCGGAGAGTCAGCCCGAAAGCTTTGGAACAGGTTTCTTACTAAAAAGAACCAGATTGTCGACTGTCCGGACACCGAAGCCTTGGCAGCTTTCAAGCATAGCGTCCGTGATGAATGGCTCGCCAGACACCTCAGCCAAAATAAGCCGAGAACGATGGCCGCATTAACAAACCTCATGACCCGCTTTTGCGCGGGTGAGGAAAGCTGGCTAGCCAGATGCAGCACCAGCGACCCCAGTATCATCTGAAGTTAGAGATGGAAACAGGAAGTCACGACGCAACAGCAATAACAAACGCCGGAATAAAGAAGATAACACGAAGGGCACGGCAGTAAATGCCGGATTCAAAAGCTCTCGGCCAGGTTAAAAGCCGCCCCCTAAAGGCACCAGGGATGAATTGTCCAGCCTCAACAAAATTCTGGACCAAGTATGTCAGATTCATAGTACCCCTGGTGTAACACCCTCGATGCGACTATAGCTCCCACGTGTCGAGGCACGACTTAGAGACATAATCGCATTGAAGGCATATGTCGCAAGTTAGGCAATCTTCACAATCATCCCATGTAATATGAATAATAAAGGGGAGACAACATAGTTGGCTTACACTCGCCACGTCAATCAAATACATAAATAACATTACATCAACCAAACACTCATGGCCCGACTACGGCGCCAAAATAAAAGATAACCCAACATGCGACACGGTCCCAATCACCCCCAACTGGGCACCTCTATTGATCATCAGGAAAGGAAACATAGTAACATTGAGAGTCCTCGTCGAACTCCCACTTGAACTCAAGCGCGTCACCTGGAGCGGAATCATCAGGCCCTGCATCTGGTGTAATAGTAATCTGTGAGCAACAGGGACTCAGCAATCTCGCACCCTCGCGATCAAGACTATTTAAGCTTATAGGTAAGGCAAGGTAAAATATGTGGAGCTGCAGCAAGCGACTAGCAAGTATGGTGGCTAACTTATTCGCAAAAGAGAGCGAGAAGAGGAGGCAAAGCGCGAGCGAGAAACTAGAGAGCAACCTGCGCAAACATTACTCCAACACCGTGTCCACTTCCCGGACTCCGCCGAGAAGAGGCCATCACAGTAACACACTCAGTTGATTCATTTTAATTAAGTTAATGTTCAAGTTATCTACAACCGGACATTAACAAATTCCCATCTGCCCATAACCGTGGGCACGGCTTTCGAAAGTTCAAATCCCTACAGGGAAGTCCAAACTTAGCCCATGACAAGCTCTCACGGTCAACGAAGGAATAGACCTCCTCCCAAGACGTTCCGATCAGACTCGGTATCTCGGTTCTTCAAGACACTTCGACAGGTTAAAACAAGACCAGCAACACCGCCCGAATGTGCCAACAAATCCCGATAGGAGCTGAACATATCTCGTTCTCAGGGCACACTCAGATGAGCAAGACGTCGGGTAGGCCAGCCCAGAGTTGCCCCTGGTAGCCCCGGACATCGCTCGGTTGGACCAACACTCAGAGGAGCACTGGCCCGGGGGGGTTAAAATAATGATGACCCTTGAGTCTGCAGAACCCAAGGGAAAGAAAAGGCTAGGTGGCAAATGGTAAAACCAAGGTTGGGCATTGCTGGAAAAGCTTTAATCAAGGCGAACTATCAAGGGGTTCCCATTATAACCCAACCGCGTAAGGAACGCAAAATCCGGGAACATAACACCGATATGACGGAAACTAGGGCGGCAAGAGTGGAACAAAACACTAGGCGAGAGGCCGAGCCTTCCACCCTTTACCAAGTATATAGATGCATTAAGATAACATGGCAATATAATGATATCCCAACAAGTAAATAAATGTTCCAACAAGGAACGGTCTTCAATCTTCACCTGCAACTAGCAACGCTATAAGAGGGGCTGAGCAAAGCGGTAACATAGCCAATCAATGGTTTGCTAGGACAAGGTGGGTTAGAGGTTTGACATGGCAATTTTGGGAGGCTTGAAAGCAAGTGGTAGGTATCGTAGCATTGGCATAGCAAAAGAGCGAGCAAACTAGCATAGCAAAGATAGTAGTGATTTCGAGGGTATGATCATCTTGCCTGCGCAGTTGTCAGAGTAGACTGGATGCTCGAAAGAAAACTCAATGGGCTCCTCGTTAGCGAACTTGTCTCCCGGCTCTACCCAAACAAGACAAACAAGCAACAAGGACACAATCAACCACGTGCAACTCAAACAAGATGGTGCAAGGATGATATGCTATGCGGGATGTGATGCGGGATGCATATGCAAGATATGACAGGAAAAGCAAGACCCTGGCCTCAACATGGAAATCCAAGTGTGCCACTAGAAAGATGAGATGAAATCGCTTGAAAACGATATAAAGAACCCCGGAATCGGAGTTACGGTTTGGAAATGGCAAGCGATTCAAAATATGACACCGGTCTGCGATTTACAGCATGTGGCCATCTAAATGCAATGAGATGAACATGATACAGCACCCAAAAATGACAAAAAAATACATGGCAGGGATGAATTCAAGATGCTTAACATAAGTCTAGCACTGAGCTATGGCCAAATCATCCATTAACAGGTTCAAACAAGCATGGCAAAAAATGCATATGGCAAATAGATCTCAGACTTAGTGGAATTAACACTTGTCTGGAATTTCAGATCAGGTAGCACTCTTCGGAGCAACAAAACTATAGGCTACAGGACCTGAACATGGCAAAGTAAAGCATGGCATGGAGCTACTCAAAGATCTGAACAAAAGTCCCTTAGTGACCTTGAGCCAAAAGGGATCAGAAAATACAATTGCAAGCATGTGAATATAGCAAAAACATAATCATTTTTCAGACTTAGTGAAAACTGGAGCAAGCTGAAAACAGATATCAAGTAGGCATGTTTACGAGCTCGATGCACTCTCTACGGTGCAAGTCAAGAAAAGATAAGAATACACCCATCAATAATACACAAAATGCAAGCTAGACATGGCAAGATCAATAGCATAGCATGCACGGATCAACTACAACATCATCGGCAAAATTGCAAACAAGTTGACAATCTTCCCAGATTCACAAAGTAGCAAAAGTAGAGCTCAATTTACTCAAGCTAGGTTGCTCCATAATTGCAAACAAAGACATGGATGGATAGAGCACTACAAGATTAACAAAACATCCTTACTGATCATCCTCAAAAGAGGCACGGATCACTAGGAAACAACATGAACATATGGCATCATGAGATAAACAGATGAAGGACTTAGTGGAAATGCTAAGTCCCTGAAAACAGAATTAACAAGTGCACCACTTTGCAAGCTTGTACTAGTCACCACACACATCACAAAAATACATGGGTTGCACCTCTGGAAAGATGACAAAACCCTTAACAAAACATATGCAGAGCATCAGGGCATATCATACACACATCAATCATGGAAAAAATGACAAAAAGCTAAATGGAGCAGCAGATCTGACAATTATCTCAAGTAGCCCTCTTCTAACAGCATTTCGGGCATCAAGATGAACTCAAATGAAAATGATGCAATGGAATGAAATGATGTGCTCACTGAGATGAACATTTTGATATGCTATATGCATGAATCGGCGCTACGGATGCAAAGTTATGAGGCTATGAACATGAGCACTTGAAACTGAAAAACACGGGGACTTAGAAGAAAAATCGACCTCCGGATCTAGGGTTTGACCCAGCATGCGAACCGAGGCGGAATCCGGCGAGGTGGCGGCTGCTCCGGCAAGGTCGGAGAAGGACGAGGAGGGCGGGGGCCGACGAGATCCGGGCACCGGCGGCTTCTCTCCGGCCGGATCTAGCCGGATTCGGCCGGGCGGTGACGAAACGGCGGCGGGGCGGCGAGCTTGCGCGGCGGGGCGGCGCGCCGGAGTTGGCGGACGGCGGCGGGCGGCGCGGCGGAGATCGCGGCGGCGGCTCGGGCGCGAGGAGGCGGGGCGAGGGAGCGGGCCCTCGGGGGCCGGCGCTGGGCTCCCGGGCCGCGGGGGCGGCTGGCGGCGGAGGTGCCACATGGCACACGGCGGTTGGCGGCGGTGGGATCCGGACGTTGTCCGGCTCCGTCCGGACACGTCCGGCGGCGGCGAAGACGGATTTTTTAGGGTTTCGGGGAGGGGGATCCGAGATTTTCGAGGAGGACCTATTTATAGGCCTAGAGGGAGCTAGGAGAGTCCAAATGAGGTGTGGTTTTTGGCCACGCAATCGTGATCGAACGCTCTAGATGATGGAGCAGGTTTTGGTGGGTTTTGGCCCAAATTGAAGGGGTGTTGGGCTGCAACACACACGAGGCCTTTTCGGCCCCTCGGTTAACCGATGGAGTATCAAACGAAGTCCAAATGATACGAAACTTGACAGGCGGTATACCTGCAGTAAACCAAGGCCGCTTGGCAAGTCTCGGTCCAATCCGAAAATTTTTAAACCCCACACACGAAAGAAAGCTAGAAATGACCACCGGAGGAGAACGAAGCGCCGGAATGCAAAACGGACAACGGGGAAAAAGCTCGAATGCATGAGATGAACACGTATGCAAATGCAATGCACATGATGACATGATATGAGATGCATGACAACGATAACAACACACGGAGACAAAGACCCGAACCCGAGAAAATAAATTAACTTAATGCCGAAATGGCAAGAGTTCGAGTACAAATTGGGTAAGTTACATCCGGGGTGTTACAACACTCCACCACTATGAAAGGATCTCGTCCCGAGATCTAGGACTGAAAGAACGCCGGGTATTCAGAACGGAGGTGATCCTCGCGTTCCCAGGTAGCTTCACGGTCGGAATGGTGTGACCACTTGACTTTGAGAAATTTGATTGACTTGTTGCGAGTCTTGCGTTTAGTCTCTTCAAGAATAGCAACTGGGTGCTCACGATAGGAGAGATCTTCTTGGAGCTCAATGTCCTCGAAGTTGACGGTGCGGTCAGGAGTCTTGAAGCACTTTCGAAGATGAGAGACATGGAACACGTCATGAACATTTGCAAAGTTTGAAGGAAGCTCGAGTTGATAGGCGAGGCCGCCTCTCTTGCTGACAATCTTGAAAGGTCCCACGTATCTAGGGGCAAGCTTCCATTTGATACCGAAGCGACGAGTACCTTTCATAGGAGAGACGTGGAGGTAAACATGATCTCCGATCTCGAAAGCCAAATCACGGTGCTTACTATCATAGTAGCTCTTCTGGCGGGATTGGGCTGCTTTGAGGTTATCACGAATGCATTTGCACATTTCCTCTGCCTCTGTGATTAAGTCATTACCCAAAAACTGACGTTCACCGGTTTCAGACCAGTTGAGAGGGGTACGACACTTCCTGCCATACAGAATTACAAATGGGGCCTTGCCCGAACTTGCTTGAAAACTGTTGTTGTAGGAGAATTTAGCATAAGGAAGACAATCCTCCCATTTCATGCCGAAGGAGATCACACAAGCCCTGAGCATATCTTCAAGAATCTGGTTGACACGCTCAACTTGACCGCTAGTTTGAGGATGGAAAGTTGTGTTGAAGCGGATGTTGGTGCCCATGGCCTTCTGAAAAGAATCCCAAAACTTGGATGTAAAGATGCTGCCACGGTCTGAAGAGATCACTTGTGGAATACCGTGCAGAGAGACAATCCGAGAGGTATAGAGTTCCGCCAATTGAGCTGCAGTGATCGACTCTTTGATAGGCAAAAAGTGAGCCACTTTGGTGAGATCACTTCTGTTGGCACTTGTTGCACGTGACCTCTGAAGGCGGACGGTGATATGGAGCACTCAATCTTGGAGCTTGAGACGAAGTCTTGTTCTGAAAGCAAGGGTTGGGTGGGTTGGAAGAACCACTGCCAGCTTTGCTCTTCTGCTGAAATGGCTGACGGCACGGAGGAGGAGGAAGCCAATACTTCTGCTGTTTGGCCACTTGAGTAGAGGAAGAAGGAGTAACATCTCTGACTCGCTTCTTGAAGCATCACACCTCAACTGAGCAGCCTCTTGCTTCAATGCCATGTTGTAGAACTCATCGTATCTCAAGGGCTCGAAGAGAACAAGAGCGAGCTGAATTTCTTCTCTGAGACCACCCCTGAACTGGTATATCATGCTCTTCTCATCAGGTACGTCCTGCTTGGCAAAGCGGGCGAGCTTCTGGAACAACTTGTTGTAGTCATAGACAGACAAAGAGCCTTGCTTCAGGTTGCGGAATTCCTCACGCTTGCTTTCAACCACGCTCTGGGGAATATGATGAGCTCGGAAATCTTGACGAAATTCATCCCAGGTGATAACACGTCCACCTCTGGAATCCTTGTACTGCTAGAACCATTCTGCAGCTTGATCTTTGAGTTGGAAGGAAGCGAACTTGACAAAGTCCTCAGGCCTGACGTTACTGCACTCGAAATGCTTGCACAGATCCACAAGCCAATCGTTAGCATCGGTTGCCTCAACACAATTGCTGAAAGTCTTTGGCCCGTTAGCAAGGAACTGGTTGAGTGAAGCAAAGTGATTCTGATTGCTGCCTTGATTCCTTTGGTTGCCTTGATTGTGCTCTTGAAGAATTTGCATGATCAACTGTGTGTTTGCATTGGTTGCGGCCATCACAGCTTGCCATGCCTCTGGAGGAGGTGGAGGTGGTGGCGGATCAGGGTTCGGAGTCATGCGCATTGGAGGAGCCATCCTTAAGAGGTTGACATCAATTAGCACATAGATAGACAAATATTGAAGCTGAATCCAATGGAATGAAAATTGCAACATATAGTCTTCACATCCGAACCAAAATGAACGAATGTATTCCTCCTGAAATGGTCACATATCCATAAATTGAGAAGCCACGTAGAATTGAGGTATAGAAATAAATCAACAAGGTATGGATCAAGAACGAATAATCGGTAAGAAATCCCAATCTCAAACCAATATCCGTGGAAGAAGAACTAGAGCTACTAGAATTCCCACCTATGAAACTCCCGAACCTTTCCGGTTATGCAATCAGGTGTTGGGGATACAGGGGAAGCATAATATCTCACCCAAACTAGCAAATCCTACATCTAGCTGTATCCATCCTTCAACATATAACCAAGAAACCTTCGGAAACCATCTACCTCAACCTTTGAAAAGCATCCGTTATACAAGTTATGGCGATACTCCCGAACTCCCGCCCAAGTACTGGGTGGCGTCGAGGTTATCTCACCAACGAACTGCATAAAAGAGATTTTCGATGTCGGCGTACTAAACTCAGGTATTCCAGAACTGCAACGATAAAATTATGATGACAACACCTCAGAGCTCAACTCCCCGGGACACTTCCACTAAACCACTGACAGGAGGCACCAAGACAATGTTCTCATCATAAAACCATCGGAACGATTCCAAGATACCCGCGTGATCCTAAAAATTTTTTTAGTGAAATTTGAGAAGAGAAGAGTCAAAACTCTATGTCAGGATGCCTTACCAGAGCGATGAGGAGACTGGGAAGTAAAAAGAATTCCTACACTCTTCGATATATAATTCCTAAATGACTCAAAACATTTTTCTAGACACAACTCGGCCGCTAAAAACGATCAAGCAATGGGGCTCCTAAGGTCGGGGAAGGCTCTGATTACCAACTTGTAACACCCTTGATGCGACTATAGCTCCCACGTGTCGAGGCACGACTTAGAGACATAATCGCATTGAAGGCATATGTCGCAAGTTAGGCAATCTTCACAATCATCCCATGTAATATGAATAATAAAGGGGAGACAACATAGTTGGCTTACACCCGCCACGTCAATCAAATACATAAATAACATTACATCAACCAAACACTCATGGCCCGACTACGGCGCCAAAACAGAAGATAACCCAACATGCAACACGGTCCCAATCACCCCCAACTGGGCACCACTACTGGTCATCAGAAAAGGAAACATAGTAACGTTGAGAGTCCTCGTCGAACTCCCACTTGAGCTCAAGCGCGTCACTTGGAGCGGAATCATCAGGCCCTGCATCTGGTGTAATAGTAATCTGTGAGCCACAGGGACTCAGCAATCTCGCACCCTCGCGATCAAGACTATTTAAGCTTATAGGTAAGGCAAGGTAAAATATGTGGAGCTGCAGCAAGCGACTAGCAAGTATGGTGGCTAACTTATTCGCAAAAGAGAGCGAGAAGAGGAGGCAAAGCGCGAGCGAGAAACTAGAGAGCAACCTACGCAAACATTACTCCAACACCGTGTCCACTTCCCGGACTCCGCCGAGAAGAGGCCATCACGGTAACACACTCAGTTGATTCATTTTAATTAAGTTAATGTTCAAGTTATATACAACCGGACATTAACAAATTCCCATCTGCCCATAACTGCGGGCACGGCTTTCGAAAGTTCAAATCCCTGCAGGGGAGTCCCAACATAGCCCATGACAAGCTCTCACGGTCAACGAAGGAATAGACCTCCTCCCAAGACGTTCCGATCAGACTCGGTATCTCGGTTCTTCAAGACACTTCGACAGGTTAAAACAAGACCAGCAACACCGCCCGAATGTGCCGACAAATCCCGATAGGAGCTGCACATATCTCGTTCTCAGGGCACACTCAGATGAGCAAGACGTCGGGTAGGCCAGCCCAGAGTTGCCCCTGGTAGCCCCGGACATCGCTCGGTTGGACCAACACTCAGAGGAGCACTGGCCCGGGGGGGTTAAAATAATGATGACCCTTGAGTCTGCAGAACCCAAGGGAAAGAAAAGGCTAGGTGGCAAATGGTAAAACCAAGGTTGGGCATTGCTGGAAAAGCTTTAATCAAGGCGAACTATCAAGGGGTTCCCATTATAACCCAACCGCGTAAGGAACGCAAAATCCGGGAACATAACACCGATATGACGGAAACTAGGGCGGCAAGAGTGGAACAAAACACTAGGCGAGAGGCCGAGCCTTCCACCCTTTACCAAGTATATAGATGCATTAAGATAACATGGCAATATAATGATATCCCAACAAGTAAATAAATGTTCCAACAAGGAACGGTCTTCAATCTTCACCTGCAACTAGCAACGCTATAAGAGGGGCTGAGCAAAGCGGTAACATAGCCAATCAATGGTTTGCTAGGACAAGGTGGGTTAGAGGTTTGACATGGCAATTTTGGGAGGCTTGAAAGCAAGTGGTAGGTATCGTAGCATTGGCATAGCAAAAGAGCGAGCAAACTAGCATAGCAAAGATAGTAGTGATTTCGAGGGTATGATCATCTTGCCTGCGCAGTTGTCAGAGTAGACTGGATGCTCGAAAGAAAACTCAATGGGCTCCTCGTTAGCGAACTCGTCTCCCGGCTCTACCCAAACAAGACAAACAAGCAACAAGGACACAATCAACCACGTGCAACTCAAACAAGATGGTGCAAGGATGATATGCTATGCGGGATGTGATGCGGGATGCATATGCAAGATATGACAGGAAAAGCAAGACCCTGGCCTCAACATGGAAATCCAAGTGTGCCACTAGAAAGATGAGATGAAATCGCTTGAAAACGATATAAAGAACGCCGGAATCGGAGTTACGGTTTGGAAATGGCAAGCGATTCAAAATATGACACCGGTCTGCGATTTACAGCAAGTGGCCATCTAAATGCAATGAGATGAACATGATACAGCACCCAAACATGACAACAAAATACATGGCAGGGATGAATTCAAGATGCTTAACATAAGTCTAGCACTGAGCTACAGCCAAATCATCCATTAACAGGTTCAAACAAGCATGGCAAAAAATGCATATGGCAAACAGATCTCAGACTTAGTGGAATTAGCACTTGTCTGGAATTTCAGATCAGGTAGCACTCTTTGGAGCAACAAAACTATAGGCTACAGGACCTGAACATGGCAAAGTAAAGCATGGCATGGAGCTACTCAAAGAGCTTAACAAAAGTCCCTTAGTGACCTTGAGCCAAAAGGGATCAGAAAATACAATTGCAAGCATGTGAATATAGCAAAAACATAATCAGTTTTCAGACTTAGTAAAAACTGGAGCAAGCTGAAAACAGATATCAAGTAGGCATGTTTACGAGCTCGATGCACTCTCTATGGTGCAAGTCAAGAAAAGATAAGAATACACCCATCAAGAATACACAAAATGCAAGCTAGACATGGCAAGATCAATAGCATAGCATGCACGGATCAACTACAACATCATCGGCAAAATTGCAAACAAGTTGACAATCTTCCCAGATTCACAAAGTAGCAAAAGTAGAGCTCAATTTACTCAAGCTAGGTTGCTCCATAATTGCAAACAAAGACATGGATGGATAGAGCACTACAAGATTAACAAAACATCCTTACTGATCATCCTCAAAAGAGGCACGGATCACTAGGAAACAACATGAACATATGGCATCATGAGATAAACAGATGAAGGACTTAGTGGAAATGCTAAGTCCCTGAAAACAGAATTAACAAGTGCACCACTTTGCAAGCTTGTACTAGTCACCACACACATCACAAAAATACATGGGTTGCACCTCTGGAAAGATGACAAAACCCTTAACAAAACATATGTAGAGCATCAGGGCATATCATGCACACATCAATCATGGAAAAAATGACAAAAAGCTAAATGGAGCAGCAGATCTGACAGCATTTCGGGCATCAAGATGAACTCAAATGAAAATGATGCAATGGAATGAAATGATGTGCTCTCTGAGATGAACATTTTGATATGCTATATGCATGAATCGGAGCTACGGATGCAAAGTTACGAGGCTATGAACATGAGCACTTGAAACTGAAAAACACGGGGACTTGGAAGAAAAATCGACCTCCGAATCTAGGGTTTGACCCGGCACGTGAACCGAGGCAGAATCTGGCGAGGTTGCGGCTGCTCCGGCGAGGTCGGAGAAGGACGAGGAGGGCGGGGGCCGACGAGATCCGGGCACCGGCGGCTTCTCTCCGGCCGGATCTAGCCGGATCCGGCCGGGCAGCGACGAAACGGTGGCGGGGCGGCGCGCCGGAGTTGGCGGACGGCTGCGGGCGGTGCGGCGGAGGTCGAGGCGGCGACTCGGGCGCGAGGAGGCGGGGCGAGGGAGCGGGCCCTCGGGGGCCGGCGCTGTGCTCCCGGGCCGCGACGGCGGCTGGCGGCGGAGGTGCCACATGGCACGCGGCGGTTGGCGGCGGTGGGATTCGGACGTTGTCCGGCTCCGTCCGGACACGTCCGGCGGCGGTGGAGACGGATTTTTTAGGTTTCGGGGAGGGGGATCCGAGATTTTCGAGGAGGACCTATTTATAGGCCTAGAAGGAGGTAGGAGAGTCCAAATGAGGTGCGGTTTTCGGCCACGCGATCGTGATCGAACGCTCTAGATGATGGAGTAGGTTTTGGTGGGTTTTGGCCCAAATTGAAGGGGTGTTGGGCTGCAACACACACGAGGCCTTTTCGGTCCCTCGGTTAACCGTTGGAGTATCAAACGAAGTCCAAATGATACGAAACTTGACAGGCGGTCTACCGGCAGTAAACCAAGGCCGCTTGGCAAGTATCGGTCCAATCTGGAAATGTTTAAACCCCACACACGAAAGAAAGCTAGAAATGACCACCGGAGGAGAACGAAGCACTGGAATGCAAAACGGACAACGGGGAAAAAGCTCGAATGCATGAGATGAACACGTATGCAAATGCAATGCACATGATGACATGATATGAGATGCATGACAACGATAACAACACACGGAGACAAAGACCCGAACCCGAGAAAATAAATTAACTTAACGCCGAAACGGCAAGAGTTGGAGTACAAATTGGGCAAGTTACATCCGGGGTGTTACACCTGGTAAACCTGCTAATCATACCCACAGAGAATGTTGGGTCTTCAAGCAGTCCGGCAAGCTCAACCCCGTACACAAGGGGGAGGATACACCAAGTGAAGACGAGGACAAGCCCCCCAAGCAAGACATGGGGGAACAAAAGAAATTTCCACCAGAGGTCATAACAGTAAACGTGTTACACGTAATCAAGGGAAAAAACAACGCGGCACTCCCAGGAAAATATATCCAAGTGCCTGTCACCACGAAGTCCTGCCACTGGTGATCTCAACCGATCACTTTCGACCATCGCGATTACTCAGCAAGTATCCGACACGCAGGATGGGCTGCCCTGGTATTAGACCCAGTAATTGGCGGATATCACTTCACAAGAGTCTTGATGGACGGCGGCAGTAGCCTAAACCTAATATATCAGGATACAATCCACGGGATGGGGTTAGACCCAACACAAATTCGCCATATCAATACTACCTTTAAAGGAGTAACGCCAGGCCCAGGGGCTCGTTGTACGGGCTCCCTCCTACTACAAGTTATATTCGGCTCCCCCGATAACTTCCGTTGCGAGCATTTAACTTTCCACATCGCTCCGTTTCAAAGTGGCTATCAAGCACTGCTCGGACGCAAACCTTTCGCTCGCTTTAATGCAATACCACACTACGCCTCCCTCACACTCAAGATGCCCGGTCCACGTGGCATCATCACAGTGCATGGAAATATCAAGCAATCTCTGCGCGCCGAAGAGAGTGAGGCTGCCTTGGCAGCCGCACACTAAAGGCGCCAGGACAAGCGAAAGCATCCAATAGGTCGTCAAGACCTCAGATACAACCAATCGAGTCTGGCGCCGCTACTTATACCGAATAAATGGTCACACCCCTATTTGTTAGTACAAGGGGCTCAACATGCGCAGACGAGTGGCAATTTCTTATCATCTTGAATTATACATGGTTTCTTTAAAAACTATCTTTTTGCACGACAACTTTTTCACTTAACTTCCTCTCTTTTACAGACGATCATCGTGCTACAGCCGTCCAGGATACGGCACAACTGAGACACAGGCGCAGACGTGCAGCAGGGACCCGCTCCAAGGATTCTTTTTAGATTAAGACCCTGCGTAAACCTTTTTTACCGTCTCTTGTTGATACATATCCACCGTTGAGAAGGATGCTGACGTCTTGGCATGTGGCCACGCCAGAACAATGCACGTACCTGGACACAAGGGGCTTCTTACAAAGGCCATTATTTAGGCCCGGTTATACCACAAAGACCGAATACCTTAGGGAGTGTTCGGCGTCACGAGTTTGGCCCTACATGCATCAGCTCTGAATCATTGTCTTTGGTCAAATTTTGGGTTTGCCCGGCTCCTGTGTTTTGGTGCCTTATGTTCCACTTTACCGGCTAAGGTAGCACCAGGAGAACTACTGTGATTGTGCCCTGGTTCATCCGGACGAGCACCTCAGTAGAGAAAGCCGAAAACTGACTGTCATGATATAGCGTGAGACTGGTCAACCACTCGATGACCTATGGGAATGTTAGAATTCCTCCTCCTTAATGAAGGGCCGTTTTCCGGCCAGGCATGTACGCACCCCGGAATCGGGAGAGTGCGGAGCCACCAGGGGCTATCTAGTAGCCCCACTGTCAAACTCCTATGGCTAAGTGAACGTGCTAAAGCATTATAGTCCGGTTGCCTTGCTCGCTCCGCTATCACCTCCTTAATAGGACCAAGACGTTGGGTTAAGTGTGAACGCGTGTTTTTGCGAGCACCTCTGCATTATATGCGTGGGGGTTGAAGCCGACGACTGCAATCTTTCAGGTTATACACATGTATACATAAATGGCCGCCCAGGAGGCATCATATTACTTTCAGGCAAAAGTATAAAAATAGCCTTATAAAAATTTATAAAAGCATTTCGCTTACAATGAGATTACATATCACTCAAACATAATATTTTTTGAGCACTGGGTCTCTATCAAACTGGCACCCTCAATAACTTCTTCAAAGTAGTGCTCAGCAGCCTTTCGACCTATAGCCGAATCCCGCGCTGCAACATTGGTAGCATCCATCTCCGCCCAGTATGCCTTAACACGGGCAAAGGCCATCCATGCGCCCTCTATGCACGCCGACCTCTTCATCGCATTAATGCGCGGCACCACGTTAAGGAACTGCTGCACCAAGCTGAAATAGCTGTTTGGTTTTGACCTTTCCGTCCATAGGTGATCCACAATAGACCTCATGGAGAGTCCGGACAACCTATTTAGTTCGGCCCATTCGGCTAATTGGTCAGTCAATGAAAGTGGACGCTTGGGAGAATGGAATTGTCTCCAAAACTGCCGGTCTACTTCACGGTCCGTCTGACCCTGGAAGTACTTGGCCGCATCGGCAGCGCTCGCCGCCAAATCCATATACACATCCTCCGAACTCCACAGCCGATCCAGAGGGGCATACCATGGATCTCCGAACTTCCTCCTCAACATAAAGGATTTCCCAGCTACAATATCCCCGGCTTCCCGCAGCTCCTCCTTCTTTGCCCTCATAGCAGAGCGGAGGTCTTTTTTTCATCGCAGCAGCCTTCTCAAGGTCCGATGCCTTCGCTTGGTTTTCCTTTTCAAGAACCCAGCAACGGATGGCGGTGGCTTTTAATTCTATGGCCATCTTGGCCATCTTGTCTCGGCTCTTGCCATGCGCGGCCTTCTCGGCTTGCAACTCTTCGGCCGCCTTCAAAGCAGCCGCATTACCCAACCTCGTTTGTTCCTTGGCTCGGGCAAGTTCTGCCCGCAAGGCTTCAACAGTGGCAGCTCCATCTGCAGTCACAACATATTAAAGATGCTGGCATCATGCTGCTCTTCCTATTGTGGCATTTACCAGATAATGACACTTACCCTGTGCCTTGTCAATCCTTTTGTTAACAAGCTTGATGTCGGCATCTGCCGCATCCAACTGCCGCTCTAAATGGGCAAACTCGCTAGTCCGGCTAGCCACCGGAGCTTCCATCACCTGCACATAGAGGCAGTATGGTTATTACCTGGGAATATGATCCTCTGTTCGTCGTCGTTTCTGACGACAACCAGAGTCTCAGGGCCTACTATCTACACAGGGCACACCTAGCATGTGCAGGACTATCATACATTCTTTTACGTACCTCAAAGCCTGTCAGTAGACTCATAAAAGCTTCATGCAATCTGCTTTCGGCGGACGATATTCTCTCCATCACCGTATTCATCAGCACACGGTGTTCATCTGAGATGGCCGCTCGCCCCACCAACTCCCTCAGAACATTCGATCACACACTAGACGGTGCCAGACTCTTTTTTCTGCTCTCTTCGCGAGCGGGACACTGGGAGCTTCGGGGGTCAATGGGATTATCTTCCGGCCTCACCGGACTCGGAGAGGCCCTCCGCGACGATACTTCAGGGTCGCCCGCTTCCGGAGCGGAGGAGTCTGGAGGAGGCGTTTCGCTCTCCATCATTTCTGGAAGAAGGTCCCCCGAAGACGAGCTCATTTGAGAGGGGCTAAAGCCCGAACTGCAAAAATATATGCGGTGGTTATTCTCTCAGAAGAAGAAGAGGGCATATCTATACTATTAAAGTATTTCGGGTCACTTACGACTCGCGGGAGAATTGATCCCCCCGCGGACTTTGTGCGGCAACAGCGCCCCCCAAGGTAGGACCCTCTGTGGGAGAATTCTTCTCCCATTCAGAAGCTTCAGCTTCTGAATCCCCGGGCACGGTCCTTTTCCTCTTTTGGTCGTCTTCCTTCATGGAGGCGCTCGCTCCCTCGGTTAGAATGGGCAGCGTTGGGGGCCCGCGTCCGCCCGTATTATCCTCCACTGTATCTTCCTTCAAGGGCTCCGGGCAAGGTGCAGTCTGGAGCATCTTTTCCAATACCGGATTTTCCAAACCCTCGGGGAGGGGGGCCGAACACCGAATCAACTTCGCCTTTGTTAGCAAGTCCTGGTCAAAAAGCAAACTCTCAGAAATAACTTCGTAACAAGGGAAAGATAATATGTTCGGCCGGAAGATGCCTTACCTGTTCGGCGGCGCGGTTACTACTCAGGCCCACGTCCTCGGTGATTTCCGGACACTCCACTTGAGGTCTGAAGAATGACTTGTACATCTCCTCGTGCGTCAGGCCGAGAAAATTTTGAATGACACGCGGTCCCTCGGGATTGAACTCCCACACTTTACGAACCAGCATAACTTGTATTACCGCAACCAAACTGAAATCTCCATTGAAGAGATCTCAAATGCGGCTTTGCAGTATAGGCACGTCCTTGGCTAGACCCCAGCTCAGACCTCTGCTGATCCATGACATCAGTTGTGGTGGAGGGCCCGAGCGGAAAACAGGGGCGGCTGCCCACTTGCCACTTCTAGGAGCCGTGATGTAGAACCACTCCTGTTGCCACAATTCAGACACCTCTGGGATGGAACCTTTGGGCCACGGAGCTCCCGTCATCTTGCGTATTGAGGCACCTCCACACGCTGCATGTTGCCCCTCGATCATCTTCGGCTTTACTTCAAAGGTCTTGAGCCATAGGCCAAAGTGAGGGGTAACCCGGATGAAGGCCTCGCACACAACAATAAATGTCGTGATATGAAGAAAGGAGTCCGGAGCTAGATCATGGAAGTCTAGCCCGTAATAAAACATCAAACCCCTGACGAAAGGATCCAGAGCAAGGCCTAGACCTCGGAGGAAGTGGGAGACGAACACGACATTCTCGTTGGGTTCAGGGGTGGGGACGGCCTGCCCTTGGGGAGGTAGCCGATGCAAAATCTTGGCGGTCAGATATCTGGCCTCCCTCAACTTTTTGATGTCTTCTTCCGTGACGGAGGAAGACATGCATCGGCCTTGAAGGCTAGATCCGGACATGACTGAAGGTTCGGAGCACCTGACCTGAACTTCGGGCGTTTGAGCTTGAGGTGGGGGAAGGATTCGATTGAGCACGGGAGGGAAAAATAAAAGCCTTGTCCCCTTTATAAAGAGGGTGAATATCAAGCGTCCTCTCCGTGTCCATTTGGACTTGCCTATAATCTAGGAGTCCTAGAAGCGGTTGGGTTACCCACGCCCGTATTGATGAGAATCCCGGAATAAGGGGACACGATCTCTGCTTTAACAAGACGTGCCAAGGAAACCGCCTCGCATGACGCACTGAGGTGGGATAATAAAACGACTCGGATAAAGGCTTGGCCGTGGTGTGTCACACTATGGAATATGTCAGCAGATTCGATTTGTGTAAATATTATTCTCTCTATGGCAATATGTGGAAACTTATTTTGCAGAGCCGGACACTATCTTTGTGTTCAAAATCTTCTATGAAGTACTTGGAGGAGGAACCCGCCTTGCAATGCCGAAGACAATCTGCGTGCCGGACTCGTCGTCATTGAAGCCTGGTTTAGGGGCTACTGAGGGAGTCCTGGATTAGGGGGTGTCCGGATGGCCGGACTATACCTTTAGCCGGACTCCTGGACTATGAAGATACAAGATTGAAGACTTCGTCCCGTGTCCGAAAGGGACTTTCCTTGGCATGGAAGGCAAGCTTGGCGATATGGATATGCAGATCTCCTACCATTGTAACCGACGTTGTGTAACCCTATCCCTCTCCGGTGTCTATATAAACCGGAGGGTTTTAGTCCGTAGGACAACATACACAACAACAATCATACCATAGGATAGCTTCTAGGGTTTAGCCTCTCCGATCTCATGGTAGATCTACTCTTGTACTACCCATATCATCAATATTAATCAAGCAGGACGTAGGGTTTTACCTCCATCGAGAGGGCCCGAACCTGGGTAAAACTTCGTGTCCCTTGCCTCCTGTTACCATCCGGCCTAGACGCATAGTTCGGGACCCCCTACCCAAGATCCGCCGGTTTTGACACCAACAGCATGCCTCCTATTTATGATGCTTATATTGATGAAAGTGGATTTGGAGAGTTCATGAATTTATTTAGTAATGATTCCACTATCTTGGAAGAGGTTTCAATTGATTATGATGAGAAAAAAGTTGCTACTTATGATGATTATTGTGATGACACTTATGCTATAAAAAGTAGTGATGATTATATTTATAGAACTTTTCATCATTATGATTACCCTTTTTCTGAACATTACTCTTTTAATGTGGAAACAATTTATAGTATTCGAGTTTCTTACGATACTCCCACTATTCCGAATGAGAAGAATCTTGCTTATGTGGAGAGTAGTAAATTTTCTATGCTTGTTAGATCATGAAAATAATGCTTTATGTGATGGTTATATTGTTGAATTTATTTATGATGCTACTGAAAATTATTATGAGGGAGGAATATATGCTTGTAGGAGTTGCAATAATATCGAGTTTCCTCTCTATGTGTTGAAAATTTTGAAGTTTTGCTTGCTTTACCTTCCTATGCAAGTTGATTCTTGTTCCCATAAATTGTTTGCTCACAAAATCCCTATGCATAGGAAGTGGGTTAGAATTAAATGTGCTAGTCATATTCTTCATGATGCTATCTTTATGTTTCAATTCTTATCCTTTATGTGAGCATCATTGAAATCATCATGCCTAGCTAGGGGCGTTAAACGATAGCGCTTGTTGGGAGGCAACCCAATTTTGTTTTTGTTCCTTGCTTTTTGTTACTGTTTACTAATAAATAATTTATCTAGCCTCTGTTATTATTGAGTTTTTAAGTTTTAGTTAGTGTTTGTGCCAAGTAGAACCTTTGGGAAGACTTGGGTGAAGTCTTTGCGATCTTGCTGTAAAAAACAGAAACTTTAGCGCTCACGAGTTTTGCTGCCATTTTTTACTGGAGAGTGCGATTAGGTTGATTATTTTTGAAGATGATTAATAGACAAATTCCTCACGTCCACCAATTTATTTCATAATTTTTGGGGTTCCGGAAGTATACGTTTGATCCAGATTACTATAGACTGTTCTGTTTTTGACAGATTCTGTTTTCTATGTGTTGTTTGCTTATTTTGATGAATCTATGAGTAGTATCGGAGGGTATGGACCATAGATGAGTTGTAATACAGTAGATATTACACCAATATTAATTTAGAATGAGTTCACAACAGTACCTAACTTGTGATTTATTTTCTTATACTAATGGATCTTACAAGTTTTCTGTTAAGTTTTGTGTTGTGAAGTTTTCAAGTTTTGGGTAAAGATTCGATGGACTATGGAATAAGGAGTGGAAAGAGCCTAAGCTTGGGGATTCCCAAGGAACCCCAAGGTAATATTCAAGGACAGCCAAGAGCCTAAGCTTGGGGATGCCCTTCGTCTTCATTCATCGATAACTTTACTTGGAGCTATATTTTTATTCACCACATGATATGTGTTTTGCTTGGAGCATCATTTTATTTTATTTTGTTTTTCTTGATGTTTGAATAAAATACCTAGATCTGAAATTATTAAATGTTAGAGAGTATTCACATAGTTACATAATTATTCGACTATTCATTGATCTTCACTTATATCTTTTGGAGTAGTTTGTCATTTGCTCTAGTGCTTCACTTATATCTTTTTAGAGCACGATGGTAGTTTTATTTTGAAGAAATAGATGAACTATCATGCTTCACTTATATTATTTTGAGAGTCCTAAACAGCATGGTAATTTGCTTTGGTTATGAATTTAGTCCTAATATGATGGGCATCCAAGATGGGTATAATAAAAACTTTCATATAAAGTGCATTAAATACTATGAGAAGTTTGATAATTGATGATTGTTTTGAGATATGAAGATGGTGATATTAGAGTCATGATAGTTGATTAGTTGTGAATTTGAGAGATACTTGTGTTAAAGTTTGTGATTCCCGTAGCATGCACGTATGGTGAACCGTTATGTGATGAAGTCGAGAATGATTTATTTATTGATTTTCTTCCTTATGAGTGGCGGTCGGGGACTAGCGATGGTCTTTTCCTACCAATCTATCCCCCTAGGAGCATGCGCATAGTACTTTGTTTCGATGGCTAATATATTTTTGCAATAAGTATGTGAGTTCATTATGACTAATGTTGAGTCCATTATGACTAATGTTGAGTCCATGGATTATACACACTCTCACCCTTCCACCATTCCTAGCCTCTCTAGTACCGCACAACTTTCACCGGTACCATAAACCCACCATTTACCTTCCTCAAAACAGCCACCATACCTACCTATTATGGCATTTCCATAGCCATTCCGAGATATATTGCCATGCAACTTTCCACCGTTCCGTTTATTATGACACGCTCTGTCATTGTCATATTGATTTGCATGATCATGTAGTTGACATCGTATTTGTGGCAAAGCCACCATTCATAATTCTTTCATACATGTCACTCATGAGTCATTGCACATCCTGGTACACCGCCGGAGGCATTCACATAGAGTCATTTTTTATTCTAAGTATCGAGTTCTAATTCTTGAGTTGTAAGTAAATAAAAGTGTGATGGTCATCATTATTAGAGCATTGTCCCATGTGAGGAAAGGATGATGGAGACTATGATTCCCCCACAAGTCGGGATGAGACTCTGGACGAAAAAAAAGAGGCCATAAAAAAGAGAAGGCCCAAAAAATGAGAGAAAAAGAGAGAAGGGACAATGCTACTATCCTTTTACCACACTTATGCTTCAAAGTAGCACCATGATCTTCATGATAGAGAGTCTCCTATGTTGTCACTTTCATATACTAGTGGGAATCTTTCATTATAGAACTTGGCTTGTATATTACAATGATGGGCATCCTCAAAATGCCCTAGGTCTTTGTGAGCAAGTGACTTGAATGCACACCCACTTAGTTTCTTTTTGAGCTTTCATACACTTATAGCTCTAGTGCATCCGTTGCATGGTAATCCCTACTCACTCGCATTGATATCTATTGATGGGCATGTCCATAGCCCATTGATATGCCTAGTTGATGTGAGACTATCTTCTCCTTTTTGTCTTCTCCACAACCACCATTCCATTCCACCTATAGTGACATGTCCATGGTTGACGCTCATGTATTGCGTGAAGATTGAAAAAGTTTGAGAACATCAAAAGTATGAAACAATTGCTTGGCTTGTCATCGGGGTTGTGCATGATTTAAATATTTTGTGTCATGAAGATAGGGCATAGCCAGACTATATGATTTTGTAGGGATAGCTTTCTTTGGCCTATTTTGAGAAGACATGATTACTTTGTTAGTATGCTTGAAGTATTATTATTTTTATGTAAATATTAAACTTTTGTCTTGAATCTTATGGATCTGAATATTCTTGCCACAATAAAGAGAATTACATGGATGAATATGTTAGGTAGCATTTCACATCAAAAATTATGTTTTTATCATTTACCTACTCGAGGACGAGCAGGAATTAAGCTTGGGGATGCTTGATACGTCTCCAACTTATCTATAAAGTTTGATTGTTCCATGCTATTATATTATCAACCTTGGATGTTTTATATGCATTTATATGCTATTTTATATGATTTTTGGGACTAACCTATTAACCTAGAGCCCAGTGCCAGTTTCTGTTTTTTCCTTGTTTTTGAGTTTTATAGAAAAGGAATACCACATGGAGTCCAATTGACGTGCCAATTTTTGATGATTTTTATGGACCAAAAGAATACCCCCGGAGTAAAAGAGTTGGGCCAGAAGAGTCCCGGGGCATCCACGAGGGTGGGGGTGCGCCCACCCCCCAGGTGCGTGGGCCTGCCTCGTGGACGACTCGGGCACCTTCTTGATGTGAGACCGACGCCAAAAAATTCCTATAAATACAGAAACCTCCAGAAAATAACCTAGCTCGGGAGTTCCGCCGCCAGAAACCTTCGTAGCCACCGAAAACCAATCTAGACCCGTTCCGGTACCCTGCCGGAGGGGGGATCCCTCTCCGGTGGCCATCTTCATCATCCCGGCGCTCTCCATGATGAGGAGGGAGTAGTTCTCCCTCGGGGCTGAGGGTATGTACCAGTAGCTATGTGTTTGATCTCTCTCTCTCTCGTGTTCTTGAGGTGGCATGATCTTGATGTATTGCGAGCGTTGCTATTATAGTTGGATATTATGATGTTTCTCCCCCTCTACTCTCTTGTAATGGATTGAGTTTTCCCTTTGAAGTTATCTTATCGGATTGAGTCTTTAAGGATTTGAGAACACTTGATGTATGTCTTGCATGTACTTATCTGTTGTGACAATGGGATATCACATGATCCACTTGATTTATGTTTTGGTGATCAACTTGCGAGTTCCGTGACCTCGTGAACTTATGCATAGGGGTTGGCACATGTTTTCGTCTTGACTCTCCGGTAGAAACTTTGGGGCACTCTTTGAAGTTCTTTGTGTTGGTTGAATAGATGAATCTGAGATTGTGTGATGCATATCGTATAATCATACCCATGGATACTTGAGGTGACATTGGAGTATCTAGGTGACATTAGGGTTTTGGTTGATTTGTGTCTTAAGGTGTTATTCTAGTACGAAATCTATGATAGATTGAACGGAAAGAATAGCTTCATGTTATTTTACTATGGACTCTTGAATAGATCGATCAGCAATGATAACTTTGAGGTGGTTTCGTACCCTACAATAATCTCTTCGTTTGTTCTCTACTATTAGTGACTTTGGAGTGACTCTTTGTTGCTTTTTGAGGGATAGTTATATGATCCAATTATGTTATTATTGTTGAGAGAACTTGCACTATTGAAATTATGAACCCTAGGCCTTGTTTCCTAGCATTGCAATACCGTTTGTGCTCACTTTTATCATTACTTACCTTGCTGTTTTTATATTTTCATATTACAAAAACCTATATCTACCATCCATATTGCACTTGTATCACTATCTCTTCGCTGAACTAGTGCACCTATACAATTTACCATTGTATTGGGTGTGTTGGGGACACAAGAGACTCTTTGTTATTTGGTTGCAGGGTTGCTTGAGAGAGACTGAGGGAGTCCTGGATTAGGGGGCGGCCGGATGGCCGGACTATACCTTCAGCCGGACTCCTGGACTACGAAGATACAAGATTGAAGACTTCGTCCTGTGTCCGGGAGGGACTTTCCTTGGCGTGGAAGGCAAGTTTGGCGATACAGATATGTAGATCTCCTACCATTGTAACCGACTTTGTGTAACCCTAACCCTCTCCGGTGTCTATATAAACCGGAGGGTTTTAGTCCGTAGGACAACATACACAACAACAATCATACCATAGGCAAGCTTCTAGGGTTTAGCCTCTCCGATCTCGTGGTAGATCTACTCTTGTACTACCCATATCATCAATATTAATCAAGAAGGACGTAGTGTTTTACCTCTATAGAGAGGGCCCGAAACTGGGTAATACTTCGTGTCCCTTGCCTCCTGTTACCATCCGGCCTAGAAGCATAGTTCGGGACCCCCTACCCGAGATCCGCCGGTTTTGACACCGACATTGGTGCTTTCATTGAGAGTTCCCTGTGTCATCGCCGTCAGGCTCGATGGCTCCTACGATTATCAATAGCGATGCAGTCCAGGGTGAGACCTTCCTCCCCGGACAGATCTTCGTCTTCGGCGGCTTCGCACTGCGGGCCAATTCACTTTGCCATCTGGAGCGGATCAAAAGCTACGCCCCTGGCCGTCAGGTCAGATTTGGAAGTTTAAGCTACACGGCTAACATCCGCGGGGAGTTGATCTTCGACGGATTCGAGCCACTGCCGAGCGCGCCACACTGCCCCGATGAGCATGATCTAGCTCTGCCGCCGAACAGTGCCCTGGAGGCCGCACCCGCATCGGCTTCGACCCTTAATTCGGAGCTAACTGCGCCGATCGAGGATGGGCGGTTGGACGCCGCCTCGGGGGCTGCGATCCCAGCGGCGATCGAGCCGAACACCAGCCCCGCACTCCGCGAGACTCGTGATTCCAAGGATCCGGACTCCTCTCCGGACTCTGAACCATTCGCGCCTTCGCCGATCGAATCCGATTGGGCGCCGATCATGGAGTTTACTGCCATGGACATCTTTCAGCACTCGCCCTTCGGCAATATTATGAAATCACTAAGTCTCTCTCTTTATCAGGAGAGCCCTGGCTGGACTATAGTCAGCAAGATTGGGATACGGACGATGAAGAAATTCAAAGCCCACCCACCACCCACTTTGTAGCCACTGTTGACTATTTAACCGACATGCTCAACTTCGACTCCGAAGACATCGACGGTATGGACACCGATGAAGGAGACGATGAAGAACCAGCGCCTATTGGGCCCTGGAATGCCACCTCGTCATATGATGTATACATGGTGGACGCACCAAAAGATGACGACGAGGAGCGGAAGGACGCACCGGAAGCTTGTTCCCTCGAAAAGCAGTCAAAGCAGCGACGCAAGCGCCGCCCCAAATCCTGCCTCGACAGAAATAGCAATCACACAGACCCAGCGCTAGAGCAGGGCGAACCGCTGCCGGACAACGGCAATCCGGATAATCAAACCGAACAAACAAATTCTATCAAGGATAATGGTCTGGACGACACAACGCCGGACAGGAACCCGGAGCAGCAGAATGCCCGTAAAAGGCTTGTTGCCACCGCGAGGAGTCTTAAAAAGCAGAAGCAAAGTCTCAAGGCCGCGCAAGACACACTCCAAATCAGATGGAGTAAAATGCTCAACACTGCAGCGAGGTACGGTGACAAACGCCCCTCCAAGAGCGACCCAAAGGGGAAGCTGCTACCCGAATTCGATGAGGAGGCCTCAGACCCCCCACAACCAAATATCAAAGCAGCCACCTGGTCGGATAGATGACCCCTCTACCAACACAGAGAGGCATACAACGCCGCTCACAATACAACACGCGACCCATGTGAGAGCTCGCACCCAAAGGACGGCGCAACAAGATCCATCTATGGACCATGCAAGCGCGCCCCAGCATACAATGCAACACAACAAACATCCAAACAACACGGCACACCCAGCTACAGGGGTGCCGCACACCCCCTATGTTTCACCGATGAGGTGCTGGACCATGAATTTCCAGAGGGATTCAAGCCCGTAAACATAGAGGCATACGACGGAACAACAGACCCTGGGGTCTAGATTGAAGACTACATCCTTCATATCCATATGGCTCGAGGATACGATCTCCACGCCATCAAGTACTTACCCCTCAAGCTCAAAGGGCCAGCTCATCACTGGCTCAAAGGCCTCCCCGAAAGCTCCATTGGAAGTTGGGAAGAGCTCGAAGATGCCTTTCGGGCAAATTTTCAAGGGACTTATGTCCGACCTCCGGATGCGGATGATTTGAGTCATATAACTCAACAGCCCGGAGAGTCAGCCCGAAAGCTTTGGAATAGGTTTCTTACTAAAAAGAACCAGATTGTCGACTGTCCGGACGCCGAAGCCTTGGCAGCTTTCAAGCATAGCGTCCGTGACGAATGGCTCGCCAAACACCTCGGCCAAATAAGCCGAGAACAATGGCCGCATTAACAAACCTCATGACCCGCTTTTGCGTGGGTGAGGACAGCTGGCTAGCCAGATGTAGCACCAGCGACCCCAGTACATCTGAAGTTAGAAATGGAAATGGGAAATCACGGCGCAACAGCAATAACAAACGCCGGAATAAAGAAGACAGCACGAAGGGCACGACAGTAAATGCCCGATTCAAAAGCTCTCGGCCAAGTCAAAAGCCGCCCCTAAAGGCACCAGGGATGAACTGTCCAGCCTCAACAAAATTCTGGACCAAGTATGTCAGATCCATAGTACCCCTGGTAAACCTGCTAATCATACCCACAGAGAATGTTGGGTCTTCAAGCAGTCCAGCAAGCTCAATGCCGTACACAAGGGGGAGGATACGCCAAGTGAAGACGAGGACGAGCCTCCCAAGCAAGACACAGGGGAACAAAAGAAATTTCCACCAGAAGTCAGAATAGTAAACGTGTTACACGTGATCAAGGGAAAAAACAACATGTCACTCCCAGGAAAATATATCCAAGTGCCTGTGACCGCGAAGTCCTGCCACTAGTCGTCTCAACTGATCACTTTCGACCATCGCGATTACTCAGCAAGTATCCGACACGCAGGATGGGCTGCCCTGGTATTAGACCCAGTAATTGGCGGATATCACTTCACACGAGTCTTGATGGACGGCGGCAGTAGCCTAAACCTAATATATCAGGATACAATCTGCGAGATGGGGTTAGACCCAACACAAATTCGCCATAGCAATACTACCTTTAAAGGAGTAACGCCAAGCCCAGGGGCTCATTGTACGGGCTCCCTCCTACTACAAGTTATATTCGGCTCCCCCGATAACTTCTGTTGTGAGCATTTAACTTTCCACATCGCTCCGTTTCAAAGTGGCTATCAAGCACTGCTCGGACGCGAAGCTTTCGCTCGCTTCAATGCAATACCACACTACGCCTCCCTCACACTTAAGATGCCTGGTCCACGTGGCATCATTTTAGTGCACGGAAATATCAAGCGATCCCTGCGCACCGAAGAGAGTGAGGCTGCCTTGGCAGCCGCACACTAAAGGGGCCCGGACCAGCGAAAGCATCCAGTAGGTCGTCAAGACCTCAGACACAACTAATCAAGTCCGGCGCCGCTACTTATGCCGAATAAATGGTCACACCCCTATTTGTCAATACAAGGGGCTCAACGCGCGCAGACAAGTGGCAGTTTCTTCTCATCTTGAATTATACATGGTTTCTTTAAAAAACTATCTTTTTGCACGACAACTTTTTCACCTAAATTCCTCTCTTTTATAGACGATCGTCGTGCTGTACCCGTCCAGGATACGGCACAACGGAGACACAGGCGCAGACGTGCAGCAGGGACCCATTCCAAGGATTCTTTTTAGATTAAGACCCTGCGTAAACCTTTTTTACTGTCTCTTGTTGATACATATCCACCGTTGAAGAGGATGCTGACGTCTTGGCATGTGGCCATGCCAGAACAATGCACGTACCTGGACAGAAGGGGCTTCTTACAAAGGCCATTATTTAGGCCGGTTTATACCACTAAGACCGAATACCTTAGGGAGTGTTCGGCGTCGCGAGTTTGGCCTTATATGCATCAGCTCCGAATCATTGTCTTTGGTCAAATGTTGGGTTTTCTCGGCTCCTGTGTTTTGGTGACTTACGTTCTGCTTTACCGGCTAAGGTAGCACCAGGAGAACAACTGCGATTGTGCCCTGGTTCTTCCGGACGAGCACCTTAGTAGAGAAAGCCAAAAACTGACTGTCATGATATAGCGTGAGACTGGTCAACTACTCGATGACCTGTTGGAATGTTAGAATTCCTCCGCCTTAACGAAGGGACGTTTTCCGACCAGGCATGTACGCACCCCGGGATCGAGAGAGTGCGGAGCCACCAGGGGCTATCTAGTAGCCCCACTATCAAACTCCTATGGCTAAGTGAAAGTGCTAAAGCATTATAGTCCGGTTGCGTCGCTCGCTCCGCTATCACCTCCTTAATAGGACCAAGACGTTGGGTTAAGTGTGAACGCATGTTTTTGCAAGCACCTCTGCATTATATGCGTGGGGGTTGAAGCCGACGACTGCAATCTTTCAGGTTATACACATGTATACATAAACGGCCGCCCAGGAGGCATCATATTACTTTCAGGAAAAAGTATAAAAATAGCCTTATAAAAATCTATAAAAGCATGTCGCCTACAATGAGATTACATATCACTCAAACATAATATTTTTTGAGCACTGGGTCTCTATCAAACGAGCACCCTCAAGAATTTCTTCAAAGTAGTGCTCAGCAGCCCTTCGACCTATGGCCGAATCCCGCGCTGCAACAGTGGTAGCATCCATCTCCGCCCAGTATGCTTTAACATGGGCAAAGGCCATTCGTGCGCCCTCTATGCACGCCGACCTCTTCATCGCATTAATGTGCGTCACCACGTCAAGGAACTGTTGCACCAAGCTGAAAAAGCTGTTCGGTTTTGACCTTTCCGGCCATAGCTGATCCACAACAGACCTCATGGAGAGTCCGGACAACCTATTTAGTTCGGCCCATTCGGCTAATTGGTCAGTCAATGAAAGCGGACGCTCGGGAGAATGGAATTATCTCCAAAACAGTTGGTCTACTTCACGGTCCGTCTGACCCTGGAAGTACTTGGCCGCATCGGCAGCGCTCGTTGCCAAATCCATATACACATCCTCCGAACTCCACAGCCGATCCAGAGGGGCATACCGTGGATCTCCGAACTTCCTCCGCAACATAAAGGATTTCCCAGCTACAATATCCCCGGCTTCCCGCAGCTCCTCCTTCTTTGCCCTCATAGCAGAGCGGAGGTCTTTTCTCGTCGCAGCAGCCTTCTCAAGGTCCGATGCCTTTGCCTGGTTTTCCTTTTCAAGAACCCGGCAACGGTCAGTGGCAGCTTTTAATTCTATGGCCATCTTGGCCATCTTAGCTCGGCTCTCGCCATGCGCGGCCTTCTCGGCTTGCAACTATTTGGCCGCCTTCAAAAGCAGCCGCATTACCCAACCTCGCTTGTTCCTTGGCTCGGGCAAGTTCTGCCCACAAGGCTTCAACAGTGGCAGCTCCATCTGCAGTCACAACATATTAAAGATACTGGCATCATGCTTCTCTTCCTATGTGACGTTTACCAGATAATGACACTTACCCTGTGCCTCGTCAAGCCTTTTGTTAACCAGCTCGATGTTGGCGTCTGCCGCATCCAACTGCCGCTCTAAATGGGCAAACTCGCTAGTCCGGCTAGCCACCGAAGCTTCCATCTCCTGCACATAGAGGCAGTATGTTTATTTCCTGGGAATATGATCCTCTGTTCGTCGTCGTTTCCGACGACAACCAGAGTCTCAGGGGCTACTATCTACATAGGGCACACCTAGCATGTGCAGGACTATCATACATTATTTTACGTACCTCAAAGCCTGTCAGTAGACTCATAAAAGCTTCATGCAATCCGCTTTCGGCGGATGCGATTCTCTCCACCACTGTATTCATCAGCATACGGTGTTCATATGAGATGGCCACTCACCCCACCAACTCCCTCAGAACATCCGATCACACACTAGACGGTGCCGGACTCTTTTGTCTGCTCTCTTCGGGATCCGGATATTGGGAGCTCCGAGGGTCAACGGGATTATCTTCTGGCCTCACCGGATTCGGAGAGGCCCTCCGCGACGACACTTCGGGGTCGCCCGCTTTCGCAGCGGAGCAGTCTGGAGGAGGTGTTTCGCTCTCCATCATCTCTGGAAGAAGATCCCCCGAAGACGAGCTCATTTGAGAGGGGCTAATGCCCGAACTGCAAAAGATATATGTGGTGGTTATTTCCTCAGAAGAAAAGATGGCATACATGTGCTATTATAGTATTCCGGGTCACTTACGACTCGCTGGAGAATTGATTCCCCTGCGGACTTTGTGCGGCAAAAGCACCCCCCAAGGTAGGACCCTCTGTGGGAGACTTTTTCTCCCGTTTGGAAGCTTCGGCTTCTGAACCCCTGGGCGCAGTCCTTTTCCTCCTCCGGTCGTCTTCCTTCATGGAGACGCTCGCTCCCTCAGTTAGAATGGGCAGTGTTGGGGGCCCGCGTCCGCCCGTATTATCCTCCCCAGTATCTTCCTTCAAGGGCTCCGGGCAGGGTGCGACCTGGAGCATCTTTTCTAGTACCAGATTTTCCAAACCCTCAGGGAGGGGGGCCGAACACCGAATCAACTTCGCCTTTGTTAGCCAGTCCTGGTCAAAAGCGAACTCTCAGAGATAACTTCATAACAAATGAGAGATAGTATATTCGGCCGGAAGATTCCTTACCTGTTCGGCGGCGTGGTTACTGCTCAGGCCCACGTCCTTGGTGATTTCCGGACACTCTACCTGAGGTCCGAAGAATGACTTGTACATCTCCTCGTGTGTCAGGCCGAGGAAATTTTGAATGACACGCGGTCCCTCGGGATTGAACTCCCACAAGCGAAGGGGCCGGCGTTTGCAAGGCTGGACTTGACGGACCAGCATAACTTGTATTACCGCAACCAAACTGAAATCTCCACTAAAGAGATCTCGAATGCGGCTTTGCAGTATAGGCACGTCCTTGGCTGGACCCCAGCTCAGTCCTCTGCTAATCGATGACATCAGTTGTGGTGGAGGGCCCGAGCGGAAAACGGGGGCGGCTGCCCACTTGCCACTTCTAGGAGCCGTGATGTAGAACCACTCCTGTTGCCACACTTCAAAAACCTCTGGAATGGAACCTTTGGGCCATGAAGCTCCCGTCATCTTGCGTATTAGGCACCTCCACACGCCGCATGTTGCCCCTCGATCATCTTCGGATTCACTTCAAAGGTCTTGAGCCATAGGCCAAAGTGAGGGGTAACTCAGAGGAAGGCCTCGCACACGACAATAAATGTCGGGATATGAAGAAAGGAGTCCGGAGCTAGGTCATGGAAATCTAGCCCGTAGTAAAACATCAAGCCCCTGACGAAAGGATCCAGAGCAAGGCCTAGACCTCGGAGGAAGTGGGAGACGAACACGACGCTCTCGTTGGGTTCGGGGGAGGGGACGGCCTGCCCCCAGGGAGGCAGCCAATGCAAAATCTCGGCGGTCAGATATCTGGCCTCCCTCAACTTTTTGATGTCTTCTTCCATGACGGAGGAAGGCACCCATCGGCCTTGAAGGCTAGATCGGGACATGGCTGAAGGTTCGGAGCACCTGACCTGAACTTTGGGCATTTGAGCTTGAGGCGGGGGAAGGATTCGATTGAGCACGGGAGGGGAAAATAAAAGCCTTGTCTCTTTATAAAAAGGGTGAATATCAAGCGTCCTCTCCGTGTCCGTTTGGACTTGCCTATAATCTAGGAGTCCTAGAAGCGGTTGGGTTACCCACGCCCGTATTGATGAGAATCCCGGAATAAGGGGACACGATCTCTGCTTTAACAAGACGTGCCAAGGAAACCGCCTCGCATGACGCGCTGAGGTGGGATAATGAAACGACTCGGATAAAGGCTTGGCCATGGTGTGTCACACTATGGAATACGTCAGCAGATTAGATTTGTGTAAATATTATTCTCTCTATGGCAATATGTGGAAAGTTATTTTGTAGAGCCAGACACTATCTTTGTGTTCAAAATCTTCTATGAAGTTCTTGGAGGAGGAACCCGCCTTGCAATGCCGAAGACAATCTGCGCGCCGGACTCGTCGTCATTGAAGCCTGGTTCAGGGGCTACTGAGGGAGTCCTGGATTAGGGGGTGTCCGGATGACCGGACTATACCTTCAGCCGGACTCCTGGACTACGAAGATACAATATTGAAGACTTCGTCCTGTGTCTGGGAGGGACTTTCCTTGGTGTGGAAGGCAAGTTTGGCGATACGGATATGTAGATCTCCTACCATTGTAACCGACTTTGTGTAACCCTAACCCTCTCCGGTGTCTATATAAACCGGAGGGTTTTAGTCCGTAGGACAACATACACAACAACAATCATACCATAGGCTAGCTTCTAGGGTTTCGCCTCTCCGATCTCGTGGTAGATCTACTCTTGTACTACCCATATCATCAATACTAATCAAGCATGACATAGGGTTTTACCTCTATCGAGAGGGCCCGAACGTGGGTAAAACTTCGTGTCCCTTGCCTCCTGTTACCATCCGGCCTAGACGCACAGTTCGGGACCCCCTACCCGAGATCCGCCGATTTTGACACCGACAGAGACCATCTTCATCCTACGCCTCCCACGGATTGATAAACCTTAGGTCATCCACTTGAGGGAAATTTGCTACTGTCCTACAAACCTCTGCACTTGGAGGCCCAACAACTTCTATAGGAAGAAGGTTGTGTAGTAGACATCACTAGGCCGGTCTCACAGCCTTGCTCAGCAGCTTGCGTAGCAGTTCCCGTGCAAGGCTAACCTTTCTTGAACTGTCTTGGAAGTGGTATCGGTTCAGTATTATTTTGTTACGCTGCAATGGTGCCAAGTTTTTGTAATGTGCTTCTTTGTTGCGCTTTATGATCACTGGTGGTGAACTTCGATGCCCAGTGGATGTAATATACCATAAATCCTTTATTGTATAGTGTAGGTTTATTCTAAGTTACTATCCCGCAATTTCTTTATTGTATAGATTAGGTTTGTTCTTAATTCCTACTAGTTAGTGCCATCGTTCGCTATTTGAAAAAATCTGATGTAGTCGACCGGGCCGAAACATTCGCCTCTAACGGGCCTGGTTTTTAGCAGTCCACAATTGGGTTGGCCTGCATCTTTCTTGGGCCCTAATGGCCATTGGGGCCTTCACACTTTGCGCCAGGCCCACAACTTACTCCAGCCTATATTCGGCCCAAATTTAGTTGGGCCTTTTGTGGACCCAGCGCTTAGTTTGGCCCATGTAGCGTTGGGCCATTAATAGGTTGAATATTCTGGTGGCCTGTTACGGCCCAGAAGAAACCATGGGCCTTTAGCAGGCCGAAATTCATGTTGGGCCTCAATTTTCACTAGTTGTCGATGGGCCTTCAATAGGCTGAAAGGTAGACCGGGCCTTTTCTGGCCTAGTTATATGACGGTCCGTTACCAGGCCGAAACATATTTCGAGCCTTAGTTGGCCCACTGATATCATGGGCCTTTAAGAGGCCGAAAGCTTAGTACAGGCATCAACGGGCCGAATTGTACGACATGCCTTTAACAAGCCCAAAGTCACATTGGGCTGAACTATTGCCACCTTTATCACGGGCCGTTAGTGGGCCGGATGTCGCATCGGACCATATATGGCCCATGGGCAGCACGGGCCATTCCCAGGCCGAAAGACACACCAGGCTGAAATGGGCCCATGTCTACATCGGGCCTCTAACAGGCCGAAAGTCATTGGGCCATAATTGGGCCCAAATATTCAGAGAATAATTAACGGGCCAGATCTGGCTTCGGGCTGTAAATGGGCCCTATTAAACAGGCCATTATTGGGCTGGCCCACTGGTACCTGAGTAAGTACTACGTGCCTTTGACTGGGCCGGCCTTTTTAACCTATATGGGCCTTTGTTGGGTCGTGCCACGTGTCGACATATCATAGGCGCCTCCTGTCCAATGAATGGACGACATCTGTCCCAACAGTGGCCAACACGTGTTTCCTCCGACCAATGACAATTTTACACATGGAAAATCCTCATTTGGTCCTGGCTGTTAATGGGTTATCGGATCCAAAACCGGACCTGATAGCTTAACGGCGACCCGTTACGGTGGATGCCACGTGTCGGTCACCCTTGACAAAAGCACTTCCGTGATGATAATTTTGGTAATGTCATGGAACACTTCTACAACAACACAGGTATGACTATTTTGATTCTATCATAAAATCATCATGGATGTACATCCATGACAGAAAACGTGACCTACTGTGACAAACACGTATCATCACGGAAGTGACTTTTTTGTAGTAATTAGAGTCATGCTAGAGAGTAATTGTGGATTAGTAAGAACATTTGTGTTAAGGTTTTTGATACTCGAAGCACGCACGTATGGTCTCTAGTTATGCAATGAAGTTGGAGGATGATTTATTTTTTATTGTCTTCCTTACGAGTGGCGGTCGGGGACGAGCGATGGTCTTTTCCTACCAATCAATCCCCCTAGGAGCATGCATGTAGTACTTTGTTTTGAGGGATAATAAAGTTTTGCAATAAGTATGTGAGTTCTTAATGACTAATGTTGAGTCCATGGATTATACACACTCTCATCCTTCCACCATTGCTAGCCTCTCTAGTACCGCACAACTTTCGCCGGTGCATTAAACCCACCATATACCTTCCTCAAGACAGCCACCATACGTACCTATTATGGCATTTCCATAGCCATTCCTAGATATATTGCCATGCAACTTCCACCATTCCGTTTTATTATGACACACACCATCATTGTCATATTGCTTTGAATGATCATATAGTTTGCATAGTATTTGTGGCTTGGCCACTGTTCATATTTTTTATACATGTCACACTAGATCATTGCAAGAGGAATTCATATAGAGTCATATCTTTGTTCTAGTATCGAGTTGTAATTCTTGAGTTGTAAGTAAATAAAAGCGTGATGATCATCATTATTAGAGCATTGTTCCATGTGAAGAAAGGATGATGGAGGCTATGATTCCCTCACAAGTCGGGATGAGACTCCAGACTTAGAAAAATAAAAAGAGGACAAAGATCCCCCAAAAAAGAGGCCAAAGAGCCCAAAAGAAAAAAAAGAAAAAAAGAGAGAAAAAGAAAGAAGGGACAAAGTTACTATCCTTTTCCACACTTGTGCTTCAAAGTAGCACCATGTTCTTCATGATAGAGAGTCCTATTTTATCACTTTCATATACTAGTGGGAATTTTCATTATAGAACTTGGCTTGTATATTCCAATGATGGGCTTCCTCAAATTACCCTAGGTCTTCATGAGCAAGCAAGTTGGATTCACACCCACTTAGTTTTCTTTTGAGATTACATACACTTATAGCTCTAGTGCATCCGTTGCATGGCAATTCCTACTCACTCACTTTGATATCTATTGATGACATCTCCATAGCCCATTAATTTACCTATTTGATGTGAGACTTTATCCTTTTTTGTCTTCTCCTCACAACCTCCACCATCATATTCTATTCCACCTATAGTGCTATATCCATGGCTCACACTCATGTATTGCATGAGAGTTGAAAAGGCTTGAGAACACTAAAAGTATGAAACAATTGCTTGGCTTGTCATCGGGGTTTTACATGATAAATATTTTGTGTGATGGAGATAGAGCGTGACAAGATTATATGATTTTGTAGGGATAACTCTCTTTAGCCATGATATTTTGAGAAGACATGATTGTTTTATTAGTATGCTTGAAGTATTATTGTTTTTATGTCAATATTAAAATTTTGTTTTGAATCTTATGGATCTGAATATTCATGCCAAATTAAGAAAGATTACATTGATAAACATGTTAGGTAGCATTCCACATCAAAAAAATTGTTTTTATCATTTTCCTACTCAAGGACGAGCAAGAATTAAGTTTAGCGATGCTTGATATGTCTCCAATGTATCCATAATTTTTTATTGTTCCATGCTGTTATATTATCCATCTTGGGTGTTTTATATGCACTATTATGCTATTTTATATCTTTTTTGGGACTAACCTATTAACCTAGTGCCCAGTGCCAGTTGTTGTTTTTCCCTTGTTTTTGTCTTTTACAGAAAATCAATACCAAACGGAACAAAACTTTTTGATGATTTTCTTGGACAAGAAGACACCCATGAAGCTTCGGGAGGTGGCTAGAAGGCCCATGGGTGAGCCACAAGCTCACCAAGCACGGCCTAGGGGGCGCCCTATGAGCTTGTGCCTCCTGGCTCTTCTAACCCTAATCTTCACTCTATAAATACCTAAATATTCCCCGAAGACCAGGGGCACACCAAAAAATACTTTTCTGTCGTCACAAGTTTCTATCCTTGTGAGATCCCATCTTGGGGCCTTTTCCGGTACTCTGCCGGAGGGGGATTCGATCACGGAGGGCCTCTACACCAACCTTGATGCCCTTCCGATGATGTGTTAGTAGTTTACCACAGACCTATGTGTCCATAGCTAGTACCTAGATGGCTTATTCTCTCTCTTTGATCTTCAATACAATGTTCTCCTCGATGTTCTTTGAGATCTATTCGATGTAATCTTCTTCTGCGGTTTGTTTGTTGAGATCCGATGAATTGTGAGTTTATGATCAAATTATCTATGAATATTATTTGAGTCTTCTCTGAACTCTTTTATGCATGATTAAGATAGCTTTGTATTTCTCTCTGGTCTATTGATTTGGTTTGTCCAACTAGATTGTTTTTTCTTGCAATGGGAGAGGTCCTTTGTGATGGGTTCAATCCTGAAGTGTCCTCACCTAGTGACAGAAGGGGTGGCGAGGCACGTATTTGTATTATTGCCATTAAGGATAAAAATATGGGGGTTTTACCATATTGATTGGATATATCCCTCTACATCATGTCATCTTGCTTGAGGCGTTACTCCGTTCTTGTTAACTTAATACACTAGATGCATGCTGGATAGCGGTCGATGTGTGGAGTATTAGTAGTAGATGCGAAATCGTTTTGGTCTACTTTTCACGGATGTGATGCCTATATTCATGATCATTGCCTTAGATATCTTCATGATTATTCGCCTTTCTATCAATTGCTCAATAGTAATCTGTTCACCCATCGTATGCTTTCTTTCAAGAGAGAAGCCCTCTAGTGAAAACTATGGCTCTCTGCTCTACTTTTACCATATTATTTTGACATCTATAAAACCAAAAACCCAAAAATACCTTGTTCCAATTTATTTACTAATACGTCTCCAATGTATCTATAATTTTGTATTGTTCCATGTTGTTATATAATCATTCTGGGATGTTTTATATTCATTTTATAGCAGCTTTACATAATTTTTTGGGACTAACCTATTGACATAGTGCCCAGTGCCAGTTGCTATTTTTTGCTTATTTTTTGCTTCGCAGAATATCCATATCAAACGGAGTTCAAATGCAGCGAAACTTTTTGGATATTTTTTTATGCCCAGTAGACAACTTGGGAGCCAAGGAAGTGCAAGATGGAAGGCCTGTGGGGCCCACTACCCACCTGAGCACGCTAGAGGCTCCTGGCGTGCCCTGATGGGAAGTGGGGACCACGGGGGTCCTTTCCACCACCTCTCAGCTCTATAAATACCCCAATATTCCAAAAACCCTAGGGAAGTCGACGAAACAAAATTCCAGCCGCCGCAAGCTCCAAAACCATGAGATCCAATCTAGAGCCCTATTCCGGCACCTTGCCGGAGGGGAACACGATCATGGAGGGGTTCATCATCCTCATTGGTGCTCCTCCGATGATGCGTGATTAGTTTACCATAGACCTACTGCTCTGTAGGTAGTAGCTAGATGGCTTCTTCTCTCTTTTTGATTCTCAATACAATGTTCTTCTCGATGTTCTTGGAGATCTGTTTGATCTAATGACTGCGGTGTGTTTGTTGGGATCCGATGAATTGTGAGGTTATGATCAGTTATATCTATGAATATTATTTGATTCTTCTATGAACTCTTGATGCATGATTATTATAGCCTCGTATTTCTTCTCCGAAACTTTGGTTTGGTTTGGCCAACTAGATTTTTTCTTGCAATGGGAAGAGGTGCTTTGTGATGGGTTCGATCTTGGGGTGCTCAATCTCAGTGACAGAAGGAGAAGTGACACGCATGTTTTCTTGCCATTAAGGATAAAAAGATGGGGTCTATTCCTACATGAATAGATCTTGTCTTCATCGTGTCATCGTTCTTATTGCATTACTCTGTTTCTCGATGAACTTAATACACTAGATGCATGCAAGATAGCGGTTGATGTGTGGAGTAATAGTAGTAGATGCAGAATCATTTCGGTCTACTAATCTTGGACATGATGCCTATATACATGATCATTGCCTTGGATATCATCATAATTATTTGCTCTTCTATCAATCGCCCATCAGTAATTTGTTTACCCACTGTGTGCTATTTTCTAGAGAAAATCCAGTAGTGAAATCTACGGACCCCGGGTCTATTGTCTATTATATTGTTTTCAGATTTATTATTCCAAAAACCCAAAAATACCTTGCTGCACTTTTTCTTTATTTATTTTATTTTGTGTTTGTGCTAGATCTATTTATCCAATCTCATACTATTTGATCTATCTCAATACCGAGGAGGGATTGACACCCCTCTTACGCATTGGGTTGCAAGTATTTATTATTTGTGTGTAGGTATTGTTTACATAGTGTTGCTTGGTTCTCCTACTGGATTGATAACCTTGGTTTCATAACTGAGGGAAGTACTTATAGTGATGCATCATCCTCTCCTCTTCGAGGAAATACCAACACAGATACAAGCAATGAGGAAGAATTTCTGGTGCCATTGCCGGGGAGACATCATCAACATCTATCTGGTACCCAATCACAAATCTCACCTCCTTGCAATTTATATTATTTTCTATTTGTATCTCCTTTTCATCTCCCCCACTTCTAAAACGTTTTTGCGAAAAGCACAAAAATAGTTGCCTTTTTATTTGCCCTCTTTTCGTTTGCCTTTTTCTTGTTTGGTCTTTTGTTTGTGTGTGATCTTGCTTGCGTAGCCACCATGTCCCAAGAAAATACCAAATTGTGTGATTGTTCCAATACTAATAATAATGATTTTATTAGTACTCCGATTTCTCCTCCTGCCACTAGTGCAGAGTATTATGATATTAATGCCGCTTTGTTGAATCATGTTATGAAAGAACAATTTTCCGGTACTCCTATTGAGGATGTCGCATCCCATCTAAACACTTTCGTAGAATTCTGTGATATGCAAAAGAAAAATATATGGAAAATGATATTGTGAAGTTGAAATTATTTCCTTTCTCTTTGAGGGATCGTGCAAAAATTTGGTTTTCTTCTTTGCCTCGTAATAGTATCGATTCTTGGGATAAGTGTACAGATGCTTTTATTACTAAGTATATTCCGCCCGCAAAAATTATTTCCCTTACAAATAAAATCATGAATTTTAAGCAACTTGAACATGAACATGTTGCACAATCTTGGGAAAGAATGAAATTGATGCTAAGAAATTGTCCTACTCATGGTTTAAATCTATGGATGATTATATCGAATTTTTATGAGGGGTTGAATTTTGTTTCTAGAAATATTTAGGATTCCACCGTGGGAGGTACTTTTATACAAATTACTTTGGGTGAAGCTACTAAATTGCTAGAAAATATCATGGCAAATTATTCACAATGGCATACCAAAAAGCACCTACTAGTAAAAAGATCAATTCCATTGAAGAAATTAGCACTTTGAGTGGAAAATTTGATGCACTGAAATTGGTTGCTAGTAAAAAATCTCCTGCTGATCTTAATGATGTGCCTTTTTCTACTTTGATTGAGAAAAATAGTGATCTCATAGATGTGAATTTTGTCTCTCTAATTTTTTTAATAACAATTCTTATAGAGGTAATTTTAATCCTAGGCCTTTTCCTAGAAATTCCTCTAACAGTTATGGAAATTCCTATGGTAATTATTCTTACAATAATAATAATATGAATCCCTCTGATCTTGAGAACAATATTAAAGAATTTATCAATGCTCAAAAGGTTTTCATTACTACGATAGAAGAAAAATTGAGTAAACTTGATGATATGTCTAGAAGAATTGATAGAATTTCGCATGATGTATAAAATCTCAAGATTAAAAAATTTCCACCCAAGGTTGATGTCAATGAATCAATTAAAGCTTTATATGTTTCTATGGATGAAAGTAAGAAGCGCACCGCTATGCTTAGAGCTAAAAGAGAATTTTTAGAAAGCGCATTTTCTACTGATTGCTTTCATAGTAATTGTCGGTGTCAAAACCGGTGGATCTCGGGTAGGGGGTCCCGAACTGTGCATCTAGGCGGATGGTAACAGGAGACGGGGGACACGATGTTTTTACCCAGGTTCAGGCCCTCTCGATGGAGGTAAAACCCTACTCCTGCTTGATTGATCTTGATGATATGAGTATTACAAGAGTTGATCTACCACGAGATCGAAGAGGCTAAACCCTCGAAGCTAGCCTATGGTATGATTGTGTGTTCTTGGTCCTACGGACTAAACCCTCCGGTTTATATAGACACCGAAGGGGGCTAGGGTTACACAGAGTCGGTTACAAGGAAGGAGATCTACATATCCTTACTGCCAAGCTTGCCTTCCACGCCAAGGAGAGTCCCATCCGGACACGGGAGGAAGTCTTCAATCTTGTATCTTCATAGTCCAACAGTCCGGCCAAAGGATATAGTCCGGCTATCCAGATACCCCCTAATCCAGGACTCCCTCAGTAGCCCCTGAACCAGGCTTCAATGACGATGAGTCCGGCGCGCAGATTGTCTTCAGCATTGCAAGGCGGGTTCTTGTTCAAACTCTGAGTCCCTACTAAATAGTGTCCAGCTTCTCGTGAATGTTGCGCTTCTTGGCTTCTGCGTCCAATAATGGCCATTTTCCACATGTCAAGCGAATGTGAGGAGCCAAGGTGTTTTTACATTTACCACCCCACCTATGTGAATGAACTGTTTATTAAAGAGACGAGGATCCTCATATCCAAACCACACCATCCTCCCTCAGCGAGCATTCATCGGAGCGCGCCCGAAAAAATCCATCCCAACATGGCCGGCCAGCGCAGCTCCTCCTCTCGCTCCCACAGCCCCAAGCCCGGAGATTGGGAGAAGTGTTCCGCCCCGCATAGCCAATTAGCGAAGCTACAGACCCAGGGATTCCTCCCTCCAACGTATATGGTCCCGGTTCGAGTCGGGCTCGCCACCTATAATGGCGGGGAGCAAGCAGAGAGCTTTCCCAACCCCTCTAAGGGAGAGCGGGTATGCCTTGTCCCTTATTTGTTAAGGGGACTCAGATTTCCAATCCATCCATTTCTTCGAGGGCTCCTGGAGTTCTACGGCCTCCAGTTGCACAACCTCACCCCTGTCTCCATATTGCACATCGCTGGTTACGTAGCCCTTTGCGAGCTGTTTCTGGGTTGCGAAGCTCATTTCGTGCTGTGGAAGAAGTTGTTCTGCCTTGTGCCCCGTACACAGAGGGGATCAATATATCAAGTGGGCGGAGCCGAAGCACGGCGCATCGCCGGGACCGGATACCTATCCGGTACCCCGAAAAAGACATCCGAGGACTGGCCTTCGGAGTGGTTTTATATGGAGGATGTTCCTCTCCCGGATCCTATCCAGATTGGTCTTCCTGAGTTCGACAACGCCCCTTTGAAGAAACACCTAAGCTGGCGTCCACGGAGCCCAGAGGAGGAAGATGATAGAGACGTATTTTATCTGATGGGCCGGATAAAGTTGCTGGCTAAATCAGGACTGGCCATAACCGAGGTTATGGAAATATGCATTATGCAGGGGTGCAGCCACTTCAATATCGAGGCCACCCCATGTGGCACTTCAACGGGGAAGATGATGCCACTCGCTGCGGGCGTAAGGGACCGGACTCAGTTGCTGCTCTAGCAAAAATTCTATCTGATCTGTATAAGGGGGAAGAAGAGGAGTTCCTCCGCATCAAGCCATGGGATGGATTATCCATGAACAACCCTCGAAGCTGGGTGAGCTTCCGCTCTTTTTACTTCCATCCTACCCTTGTTTTCGTGATAAATATTTACCTTGTCGTTTCATCACAGGAACTGCGTAAGGCGATAGGGGAGATCAATAGCCCACCTCCACAACCGGAGGATCCTGAACGGGTCCTCGACCCCGGCCTCAAAGAGGATCCAGACATATTCATGGAGTTGATTGATAGGATTTTCTATCAACTAAGCTGTGATGACGCCATGGTGGCCATCATAGCCGACTACCCTAGGCTACTCCCAGCCTCGCAGGTAAATGAGACTGGAGTCCCAACCTTTGAAAAGGATTTCCTTTTATGCACTTCACCTACCGTATACAAACGGCGTTTTATAGGGAAGGCCCTCGGGACACCATGCCGAGCCCGCGGCGACTCGCCAACAAGGGGTTTCTAAGCCGGACGGGCTAAAAAGGAAGGCAGTCCGGACGGAGACGCCGGCGCAGAGGTATGATGAAACACCTCACTCCATGGTTGTCGTCTTTAAAAACATAATAACACCCGTGTTTCCTAGAAGGAAGAACGCTCGCCGGACAATATCCAGAGAAGTCGCCGATCACGCCTCTACCAGTCAGGCTCTAGGGCCGAACACTGAGGCGGAAGCTAACACGAGGCACACGCTAGATACTCCTTCTATAGAGGATGCGGATAAGATATCCGCTATGAATTCTGAAGTGGAGAGCGCCATGAATCACAGGCGTCGCCAAGCCATACTCTGTGACGCTTGTTTCTCCCGAGAGGTGTTTGATGCATTCAACTCAGGAGATGCGTACATCCGTGCTGCTCAAAATGGTCTAGCCAGAGCCACGGACCAGTATGTAAAGGATGTACGGGTAAGAAAATTTGATGAGTATATATATCAGTAGCCCCTGAGACTTGAAACAGTTGGCACAACTAATTTAAGGATCATTTATTGTGCAGGTTCTTACAGAGAAGAATACTCGACTGTCACAGGAGCTGGAGGAATGCAAGACCCAACTTCGGGCCGCCGTCGCCGCATTGAAGGAACCTGAAAAGTCCCCAGCTGGTAACATTTGTTTCAAAGAATGATAGGTACCATATAGTGTGCGGCATGGCTGCAGATCTAACAATAGATATTGCAGATGACTCCGGAGAGAATCTGGAGGACCAGCATGTCGTACGACAGCTAAAGGCTGGCGAACGCGTGCTGACTAAGGTCACGCGGGAGAAAAACAATCTCCAAGATGCCAATACCAAGCTGAGCGTGGAATTGAAAGATGTTCGAGCCCAGCTTGCGGACTCCGTGAAGGAGAATAAGCGGCTTCGACGCGGAATTTTCAGTAAGTGCTTGAACGAACCCTTAAAAGAGTGTGGCGGAGAAGCCGGCTCACAGAGTTATGTCTGCAGGTATGCTGACGGGTCGTCCCGCGGAGGAGATGCCCGGGTCTGCGGGTGATCTTCTACCCGAGCTCTCACAACTGCACGAACAAGTTCGGCAGGTGATGTAAGGTATTGCCCAGGCCTTGTGGCCATCCGTCTCCCTGCCAGCAGGCATTGGAGAGCTTGCGGAGAAGCTCAAGGGAGCACGGCGGCTCTTCCGATTATGGAAGATATCGGCCTGGTGTCAAGGTGCCAGGGAAGCCTGCGCCATGGTGAAGACGTGGTATACCAAGGCTGACCCAAATCACATGGCCGAGGTCGGACCTGTGGGGCCCGATGGGAAAGAAATCCCTGTTAGCTTAGTGTATGGGCAAGTAGAATTAGCCGGAAAGTATTCCCAATAGGATTGTAGGCTAGACAGCCTGTTGGAGTATAGAAGAGGAATTTAGTCAGTATACATGACTATGTAATTAAAGTGACATGTATAATGCCTTCTAGCCGGATTGTAAATCATTTTTCATGGCGGACCTTTTCGCTTCAACCTCGGGACCCAATAGTCCGGAGTGTATCCGAATACCCGCTCGGTTATATAAGAACCGGGGTATGCGTGGAAACCAGGCGTAGGGGTCATTAATGCTTGAACAGACAAGTACCCAACTAGTTATGTTATATTACATGGGTAGTAAGAAACATCTTCCAGGGAGAATAGTTCCGTTAAGGGTTCCTTTCCCTGGGTACGCATGCCCTAAAGTGCATGTCCGGACTGCGAGAGGAGACGCAGGCAAAAACATCTGGGGGCACATGTGGAAAATAAATAAAAATCATCGTTTGTTCACCGACCGAATATTCCCTTAAGAACGCTAGCTTTCGGCTTCACCCAGTCTGAGGTACACATCCGGCTGACCCGGCAGTAACAATCGCAAAGGTGCTCCCCTTATGCCCTAGCCGAATTAACGGGAACGTAGGGCATAAATACAAGAGCCAGGCAACCCAGCTTGGCCAAAACTTAAGTCATATTGATGCATATAATGGCGAAGAAAAGGTACATGCGGAAGAATAACACATGTGCGGGGCATGAAGCCCAGATAAATAATTATTCTATGTAAGAAGCCCCCAGGTATAATGAGCGCGGTTAGCGCATCAATAGTGTGCAAGCAAGGCACAAGTTGGCCCTTGAAGGCCTTGAGAAAGAATAAAGGAAAGAAAGAGAAAAAAGACAGATAATGTATATGCAAAAAATGGATAGAGGAAGGAGACGAACATAGAGTCCGGCACTAGGCGTAGAATCTTCGGAGCCTGGCTGCGTTCCATGGGTTCGGCTCAAGTCGATTATTCGATGCATCCCGCAGACGGTACGCTCCACCGGTCAGAACTTGGTCAATAATGAAGGGACCTTCCCATTTGGGCTCGAGCTTGGTATTTTCTTCTCTGGCAGGCGTAGAACTAGCTCGCCAACGTTATAAGTTTTGGCCCGTACTTCTCTGCTTTGGTATCTGCGAGCCTATTGCTGATAGAATGCAGAACGGGCTTTTGCCACATCGCGCTCCTCCTCCAGGGTGTCCAGACTGTCCTGTCGATCGAGCTCGGCTTCTCTTTCTTCGTACATGCGCACTCGAGGTGAGTCATGAATTATGTCGCAGGGCAGAATCGCCTCTGCGCCGTACACCATAAAGAAGGGTGTGTATCCGGTAGTACGATTCGGCGTGGTCCGCAGCCCCCAAAGTACGGAGTCGAGCTCCTCTACCCAGTGCGTTTTAGACTCCTTTAAGGACCACACTAATCTAGGTTTGATGCCGCTCATGATAAGACCATTTGCTCGCTCAACTTGGCCGTTAGTTTGTGGGTGATAGACAGAGGCATAATTGAGCTTAATGCCCATCTTGCTGCACCAGAGTTTTACCTCGTTGGCCATGAAGTTCGTGTCATTGTCAGTGATGATGCTGTGGGGGACGCAATAACGGTGTACAACCCCGGATATGAAGTCTATCACCGGTCCGGATTCGGCCGTTTTAATAGGTTTGGCTTCTATCCATTTGGTGAATTTATCCACCATGACCAGTAAGTATTTTTTCTTATGGGTTCCCCCTTTAAGGGGTCCAACCATGTCAAGCCCCCAGACCGCGAAGGGCCAGGTAATGGGGATTGTTTGGAGGGCGGTGGGTGGCATGTGGCTTTGGTTTGCAAAAGGCTGGCAACCGACGCACGTTGGACCAAGTCCTGTGCATCTACCCAGGCCATCGGCCAATAAAAACATGTACAGAAGGCCTTGCTTACAAGGGCCCGGGCTGCGGCGTGGTGGCCGCCGAGTCCGGCGTGAATTTCTGCAAAAGCTTCCGCCCTTCCTCTTCGGAGATGCACCTTCGAAGGACTCCGGTAGTGCTTTTTTTATACAGCTCTCCCTCGTGGACCCTATAGGCTTTAGATCGCCGCACTATGCAGCGTGCCTCATTTTGGTCCTCAGGAAGTTCCTGCCTAGTTAGGTAGGCCAGGAATGGTTCTATCCACGGGGCGGTTGAAAGGATCGAGAAGAGGTGTCTAGAGGGGGGGTGATTAGACACTAAGTGCCAAAAGTTGCAGTATTTAATATTCTTAAGTTTAAGTGGAGTTTAAGCACAAGTTTAACAAACACAATACATATCAAGCAAAGCATGCAATGAGTATATGAGCAGCGGAAAGTAAAGCATGTAACTTGCAAGAATGTAAAGAGAAGGGTTTGGAGTATTCAAACGCAATTGGAGACACGGATGTTTTTGTCATGGTTCCGATAGGTGGTGCTATCGTACATCCACATTGATGGAGACTTCAACCGACGAAGGGTAATGGTTGCGCGAGTCCACGGAGGGCTCCACCCACGAAGGGTCCACGAAGAAGCAACCTTGTCTATTCCATCACGGCTGTCGCCCACGAAGGACTTGCCTCACTAGCGGTAGATCTTCACGAAGTAGGCGATCTCCTTGCCCTTACAAACTCCTTGGTTCAACTCCACAATCTTGTTGGAGGCTCCCAAGTGACACCTAGCCAATCTAGGAGACACCACTTTCCAAGAAGTAACAAATGGTGTGTTGATGATGAACTCCTTGCTCTTGTGCTTCAAATGATAGTCTCCCCAACACTCAACTCTCTCTCACAGGATTTGGATTTGGTGGAAAGAAGATTTGAGTGGAAAGCAACTTGGGAAAGGCTAGAGATCAAGATTCATATGGTTGGAATGGAATATCTTGACCTCAACACAAGTGTAGGTGGTTCTCTCTCAGAAAATGTGTATTGGAAGTGTAGGTATGTTCTGATGGCTCTCTTCACGAATGAAGAGTGGGTGGAGGGGTATATATAGCCTCCACACAAAATCTAACCGTTGCACACAATTTGCCAAACTCGGTGGGACCGAATGGTTAAACTCGATCGGACCGATTCAGCAAACCTAGTGACCGTTAGGATTTTCGATGGGACTGAGATGCAACTCGGTAGGACCGATATGGTTAGGGTTAGGGCATAACGTAATCTCGGTGTGACCGATTACACAAACTCGGTGGGACCGATTTTGGTAATAAGCTAACCAGAGAGTTTGTCAGGCAAACTCGGTGAGACCAATTACACAAACTCGGTGGGACCGATTTTGGTAATAAGCTAACCAGAGGGTTTGCATTCTAATCTTGGTAGTACCGATTGCTCAAACTCGGTGAGACCGATTTTGGTAATGGACATACACAGAGAGATTACAATCCCATCTCGGTGAGACCGAGATCCCAATCGGTGAAACCGATTTGCCTAGGGTTTGTGGCAGTGGCTATGACATTTGAAACTCGGTGGCGCCGGATAGAAAGAATCGGTGGGGCCGAGTTTGACTTTTGGTTTAGGTCATATGTGGATGTGGGAAGGTAGTTGAGGGTTTTGGAGCATATCACTAAGCACTTTGAGCAAGCAAGCCATTAAGCAACACCTCATCCCCTCTTAATAGTATTGGCTTTTCCTATAGACTCAATGTGATCTTGGATCACTAAAATAGAAAATGTAGAGTCTTGATCTTGAAGCTTGAGCCAATCCTTTGTCCTTAGCATCTTGAAGGGGTTCCACATCCTCTCATCCATGCCACTCCATTGTTGAACTTATCTACAACATACTAGGTAAAAGTGTTAGTCCAATAAGAGATATGTTGACATTAATTACCAAAACCACCCAGGGAGCACTTGTGCTTTCAATCTCCCACTTTTTGGTAATTGATGACAACATACATCAAAGCTTTAGATAAAGATATAAAGAATAGCAAGTAAAGCTTTGGAAAGACATGTAACATGCATAGGCTCCCCCTGCATGTATGCAATCATGTGAATATTGAATATAGGAGCATGTGAATGAGTAAACATGACAGAGTAAGCAATGTGTTACATGTATCTTGGCTATATGCATCAGAGCAAATGATGTGAATGTGAGAAATGTACCTTCATGCTCATGAGTCCTTCTTGCAAATAGTATGTACATCAGCAAGAACTTCTCATTCACATGACTGTGATGCATATACTTACCTTGTGGTCTTGAGTTGGCTTAGGATGGGATGAACCTGCGCAAACAAGGTTAAATAACACAGATACACCTACTGACCAGAGCAAGCAAGAGAAACCACAAGAGAACCAAGACTGGGATGACATGTAGAGTGAGTACTAAGTACCACATTGGATATAGACATGTCCCCAAAGGTAAAGATATGCAATAAAATCAGAGATTTCCTTCCCTTAGATGTCTTGCTCCCCCTGAATCTGCATGGGATATTGGGAGAAGATAGGGAACAGAAAATCAGAGCAACAAAAAAGGAAACAACAGAACTTGAGCTAAAGAAAGCAATCAAACATGTCTTTCCCCTCTTAAAGACATGTGACATCTCTCCTCTTGAACACCAAGCATCTGGGGTCTTTGATGTTATTACTTTCTCCTAGTTGAGAAACTCTCTCCCCCTGAGTATTCTCTCTTTCTCCCCCTATAGGAAGGATTAAGCTTTGATGTGATCTCTCTCTCCCCCTTTGACATCAATTTCCAAGAAGGGCTCTTTTGGACATGTGATACAAATGGGTTGGTCCTCGAGTCACAGAGCAAAGCAGCATGTCTAATATGATGCTGGTAGAGGACAAGAATCATTGAGTGGAGCTGGAGCAAACAGAAATCAGGAATAAGTGGCAAGTTGGTTTTCCTGTGGTGGAATCGGTGACTCCGAGTTGTGTGCTTCGGTTGCACCGAAAGATTTTGGTTGGGCCGAAGAGAACAAACCAGTGTGACCGAGTTCATTAGAGTGAAACCACTTGTCACCTCAGCTCACTAGACAAGTAAGATCTCACAAGGATATGCAAGGAATTTACTGAAAGATTTGCAATGAATTGGATGCAGGAAATGCAGAACAAAAAGGAAAGAAAAGAAACTAAGAGTTCTAGATGAAGTGAAAGGGGAAACAAATATGCAAGAGACAAAAGCATGGAGAGACACAAGAGAACTTCATCTAGAGATGGTCGGCGACAAAGTCACCTATGTTAGAGTATATTGACTTAGGAGTCAAGTGAGAGCACTTGATCATAGGTCATACTCATCGTTTAAGCTCAAAATGGGGTTACCATTTTTCGTTTAAGCCTTTTGATGTATTCACATCTTGTCGAGTTGCTTTGACTCATGACTTGGAGTAAAGCTTCTCTAAGATGGAATAACATACCTTGGGTGGTGGTGTTGATCTTGCTCATGTAGTTGAACTTGTGCGGGTTGCTCAAGGTTGATGTAGTTCATCAAGGATTGGGAGCACCACTTGGAGTTTGAGTTCATCTACCTACATGGGTTAGCTTGGCAAGGAAGAGCACTTGTGTATCCAAAATGACAATCATGAGACTCAACATAGAATTTGCCAAAGGATATGTTTGAATGGTTTCATGCTTCCTTGTCTTAAACCACCATTGTGTAGAGACTTGGTGATGTAGAGATTGCTCAAGATGTGAGTGAGTTGCAATCTCATAGATTTAGATTCAACCAAGTACCTACACAGGTTAGATAACATGCAAGGTACAAATATATCCAAGACATATGAATTGCATCATAAGAGAAATATCGAGGATTGGTCATAGGCTCATGCCCCGCATGTATCAAATGGAGTTCCTACTCCAAGTTTGAAGCATCAATGATGTTCAATTCACCTCTCAACCTGCAAAACACTTTCTCATCAAGTGGTTTAGTGAATATATCCGCCAATTGCTTATCGGTGCGAACATGCTTAAGGTTAATGTCCCCTTTTGCAACATGATCTCGAATGAAATGATGACGAACTTCAATATGCTTAGTTCGAGAATGTTGCACGGGATTGTGAGCAATCTTAATAGCACTTTCATTGTCACATAGCAATGGAACATGTTTCACATATATCCCATAATCTTTAAGAGTTTGGGTCATCCAAGGTAATTGAGCACAACATGAACCAGCGGCAATGTATTCCGCTTTGGCGGTGGATAAGGATACCGAGTTTTGTTTCTTGGAAGACCAAGACACAAGAGATCTACCAAGGAATTGACAAGTACCCGAAGTGGATTTTCTATTAACCTTGTCTCCGGCATAGTCCGAATCGGAGTAGCCAACAAGATCAAAAGGACCTCTTAGGATACCAAATGCCAAAATTTGGTGTATGGATTAGGTATCTCACTATCCTTTTCATAGCCTTAAGATGACACTCTTTAGGAGCAGCTTGATATCATGCACACATGCACACACTTAGCATAATATCGGGACGAGAGGCACATAGATATAACAATGAACCAATCATAGAGTGATAAACCTTTTGATCAACCGGTTCACCATCTTTGGTCAAATCAAGATGTCCACTAGTAGGCATGGGTGTAGTCATACCTTTGCATTCTTGCATATTGAACTTCTTGAATAAGTCCTTGGTGTACTTCGTTTGAGAGACAAATGTACCTTCCTTAGTTTGCTTGATTTGCAAACCGAGAAAGAATTTGAGTTCACTCATCATAGACATCTCAAACTTCTCCAACATTAGCTTTCTAAACTTCTCACTAAAATGAGGGTTAGTTGAACCAAATATGATATCATCAACATAAATTTGGCACACAAATAGTTCTCCATTAACCCTTTTAGTAAAAAGAGTAGAATCAATTTGACCAATTTCAAAGCCTTTTTCAATAAGGAACTTGGTCAAGCATTTATACCATGCTCTAGGAGCTTGTTTAAGACCATGAAGGGCTTTGTGAAGTTTATAAACATGATTAGGTTTCTTAGGATTGACGAAGCCGGGAGGTTGCTTAACATAAACTTCCTCCTCGATTTTTCCATTTAGAAAAGCACTTTTAATGTCCATTTGGTACAAGGTGATATCATGGTGATTAGCATAAGCAACTAAGATGCGAATGGACTCAAGTCTAGCAACGGGAGGATATGTCTCACCATAGTCCATACCTTCAACTTGTGTGTAGCCTTGGGCGACGAGACGTGCTTTTTTGCGAACCACTTGTCTATCTTCATCTTGCTTGTTGCGAAATACCCATTTGGTACCAATGATGTTGTGGTTGTTGTCGGGCTTCTCGACCAATGTCCACACTTGATTTCTCTCAAAGTTGTGTAGCTCTTCATGCATAGCGTTTATCCAGTCCGGATCCTCCAATGCTTCTTCAACCTTCATAGGTTCAATGCTAGAGATGAATGAGTAATGTTCACAAAAGTTAGCTAAACGAGTTTTAGAGCGAGTGATTCTCCCGGTTTGGATATCATTGTAGATTTGCTCGACGGGATGATCCTTAGCAATTCTTGCTCGAACTCATGAAAGATTTTTCTTGGGTCGGGGTGGAACATCCTCTTCATCTTGTGCTTCTTCTTGGCCTTATTCATTGTTGGCGTTGCCGTTCTCTTGTCGTGGTGGAGAAGGAGGTTGTTGATGTTCATCTTGGTGCGCTTCCTTGTTTTCTTCATCTTGGCGTGTCCCACTTGTGGATGCTTCCATATCAACTCTTGGTTCACCTTATCGTGAGGTGGAAGCTTCCACTTGGACGGACGAGGTACTCTCCTTCACTTCCGTTGGACGAATCTTGCCAATGGACAAGTCTTGAATTGCTTCTGAAGGGTCCTTGTCTCCTACATCAATTGGCAATTGCTCTACTTGCAAACCGTTAGATTCATGAAACTTCACATCTACCATCTCTTCAACCTTTCGGGTGAAATTGTTGTAGACACGGTAAGTGTGAGAGTTTGAGCCATAACCGAGTAGGAAACCTTCATGAGATTTAGGAGCAAATTTAGAACGACGATGCTTATCAAGAATGTAGCACTTTGAGCCAAATACTCGAAAGTATCCAACTTGGGGTTTGTTACCGGTGAGGAGCTCGTATGCCGTCTTGACGAGTAGCTTGTGAAGATACAAGCGATTTGTTGCATGACAAGCTGTCTCAACCGCTTCCGCCCAGAAGTGCTTTGGCGTTTTCTACTCATCAAGCATCGTTCTTGCCATCTCGATAAGAGTCCGTTTCTTCCTTTCAACAACTCCATTTTGTTGAGGTGTGTACGTAGCCAAGAACTCGTGTGAAATCCCTTCTTCGTCAAGAAAGGTGTCCACATTTGCGTTCTTGAACTCCGTTCCGTTGTCGCTCCGAACCTTCTTGATCTTCACGTCAAACTGATTTTGGGCCTTCCTAGCGAAGTTTTTGAAGATCTTTTGGACCTGCGGTTTGTCATCAAGAAAGAACACCCACGTAAATCTTGAAAAATCATCAACTATGACTAGACCAAATGAGTTACCACCGAGACTCTTGTAGGCATTTGGACCAAAGAGATCCATGTGAAATAGCTCGAGTGGTCTTCTTGTGGTCATGATGTTCTTTGCATGGTGACTTCCTCCAACTTGTTTCCCTGCTTGACAAGCACTACAAAGTCTATCCTTGTCAAATATGACATCTTTTATTCCAAGGATATGATCACCTTTAATAAGCTTATCAAGATTTCGCATACCAACATGACCTAGTCTTCTATGCCACAACCAGCCTTTAGAAGATTTGGTAATTAAGCAAGTTCTAGGTTGAGCCTTTTTAGTGAAATCAACAATGTAAAGATCTCCTCTACGTATACCGGTAAAGACCATTTTATGATTGTCTCTACGAAACACTTGGCAATCTACTTCAGTGAATAAGACATTGAAACCGAAATCCGCAAGTCTAGAAAATGAAAGTAAATTGTATCCAAGGGATTCAACGAGCATGACATTTTGTATGGAGCTATCATGTGAGATGGCCACCTTACCAAGGCCAACCACCTTACCCTTTGAATTATCACCAAAAGTGACATATTTTCGAGGGCCGTCATTTTCAGCAAGCTCACGAAACATATCTTTATCTCCGGTCATATGATCAGTACATCCACTATCAAGGACCCATTCCTTTCTTCCAGCCATGTAGCCACAAAGATTTGCCATAAGACCAAAATGCCTCATTGCATCATCAAGATCATAGTCACTATCATCATCTTCATCATAGTATCCATGTTCAACATCATCTTGTGATTGATCAATTCCTAGAGAGGGTAATTTATTAGATAAATGATCATCACAATGGTTACCTTTATGAATTCTAATAGCTTCGGATATGATATCGCTAATGATTCCAACATTTCCTTTAGCACGCATGAGATTGGTAAGCTCAAATAGACAATCACCAAAGCTAGGATCACTAGAGTTCATCTTACTCAAGGCAATAGACTTATGGAGAATTTCATCTAAATTTTTCAAGGAATAATATGGAAATCGTTCCTCAAGAAATCTCCATATGGTGTAGGCACACTTGAGAGTAGGCAAACATCTAATCAAGTTTCTAGGCAAGCCTCTAATGATGAGCTCAACAGTTCTAAGATTGTGAATTATGTCAATATCTCCATCTAGGGTGGGGTGCAAAGGATCAACATGAGGTGCACAAGGGCTAGTAATGTACTTGTTCAAATGATATTCATTGAAAATCTCAAGCATTTCATTTTACCACTCATGAAAATACTCTCCATCAAGAATAGGCACTCTATGTCTAAGACTCCCCAAAGTAGACACATCCATCTTCCTCCAATGGTGTTTAAGCCAAGGCAATGGAGACCAAAGCTCTGATACCAATTGAAAGGATCGAGAAGAGGTGTCTAGAGGGGGGTGATTAGAAACTAAGTGCCAAAAGTTGCAGTTTTTAATATTCTTAAGTTTAAGTGGAGTTTAAGCACAAGTTTAACAAACACAATACATATCAAGCAAGCATGCAATGAGTATATGAGCAGCGGAAAGTAAAGCATGCAACTTGCAAGAATGTAAAGAGAAGGGTTTGGAGTATTCAAACGCAATTGGAGACATGGATGTTTTTGTCGTGGTTCCGATAGGTGGTGCTATCGTACATCCACGTTGATGGAGACTTCAACCCACGGAGGGTAACGGTTGCGCGAGTCCACAGAGGGCTCCACCCATGAAGGGTCCACGAAGAAGCAACCTTGTCTATTCCATCACGACTGTCGCCCATGAAGGACTTGCCTCACTAGCGGTAGATCTTCACGAAGTAGGCGATCTCCTTGCCCTTACAAACTCCTTAGTTCAACTCCACAATCTTGTTGGAGGCTCCCAAGTGACACCTAGCCAATCTAGGAGACACCACTCTCCAAGAAGTAACAAATGATGTGTTGATGATGAATTCCTTGCTCTTGTGCTTCAAATGATAGTCTCCCCAACACTCAACTCTCTCTCTCACAGGATTTGGATTTGGTGGAAAGAAGATTTGCGTGGAAAGCAACTTGGGAAAGGCTAGAGATCAAGATTCATATGGTTGGAATGGAATATCTTGACCTCAACATAAGTGTAGGTGGTTCTCTCTCAGAAAATGTGTATTGGAAGTGTAGGTATGTTCTGATGGCTCTCTTCACGAATGAAGAGTGGGTGGAGGGGTATATATAGCCTCCACACAAAATCTAACCGTTACACACAATTTGCCAAACTCGGTGGGACCAAATGGTTAAACTCGGTCGGGCTGATTCAGCAAACCTAGTGACCGTTAGGATTTTCGGTGGGACTAAGATGCAACTCGGTAGGACCGATATGGTTAGGGTTAGGGCATAACGTAATCTCGATGTGACCGATTACACAAACTCGGTGGGACCGATTTTGGTAATAAGATAACCAGAGAGTTGGTCAGGCAAACTCGGTGAGACCTATTACACAAACTCGGTGGGACCGATTTTGGTAATAAGCTAACCAGAGGGTTTGCATTGTAATCTCGGTAGTACCGATTGCTCAAACTCGGTGAGACCGATTTTGGTAATGGACATACACAGAGAGATTACAATCCCATCTCGGTGAGACCGAGATCCCTATCGGTGAAACCGATTTGCCTAGGGTTTGTGGCGGTGGCTATGACATTTGAAACTCGGTGGCGCCGGATAGAAAGAATCGGTGGGGCCGAGTTTGAATTTTGGTTTAGGTCATATGTGGATGTGGGAAGGTAGTTGAGGGTTTTGGAGCATATCACTAAGCACTTTGAGCAAGCAAGCCATTAAGCAACACCTCATCCCCTCTTGATAGTATTGGCTTTTCCTATAGACTCAATGTGATCTTGGATCACTAAAATATAAAATGTAGAGTCTTGATCTTGAAGCTTGAGCCAATCCTTTGTCCTTAGCATCTTGAAGGGGTTCCACATCCTCTAGTCCATGCCACTCCATTGTTGAACTTATCTGCAACATACTAGGTAAAAGTGTTAGTCCAACAAGAGATATGTTGACATTAATTACCAAAACCACCCAGGGAGCACTTGTGCTTTCAGCGGTGATGGCCATTATTACATGGGATGAAGGTGTTATTTGGGTGGCAGAGCCTCCGATTATGTCAGAGTGTTCGGTATCGGGCATTTTGGTCGGGTCCGGACTATTGTTACCGGTGTCCCCTTCCCATACCACGGATGGCTTAAACAACCTCTCCAAAAAGATGTTGGGGGGACCGCATCGTGTTTTGCGCCGATGCGAGCGAGGATATCCGCCGCCTGATTGTTTTCCTGAGCCACATGGTGAAATTCGAGCCCCTCGAACCGAGCTGACATCATTAGGACGGCGTTGTGATAGGCCCCCATCTTCGGATCCTTGGCATCGAAGTCTCCATTTATTTGGGATATTGCGAGGTTTGAATCCCCACGCACCTCCAGGCATTGAATGCCCATGGAAACTGCCATTCGAAGACCATGTAACAGGGCTTCGTATTCGGCTGCGTTGTTGGAGTCTGTATACAGTATCTGTAGTACGTATTGAACTGTATCTCCGGTTGGGGACATCAGGATGACGCCAGCCCCCAGACCAGCCAGCATTTTGGAGCTGTCGAAGTGCATGATCCAATTGGAGTATGCGCCGTACTCTTTAGGGAGTTCGGCTTCCGTCCATTCGGCGACAAAGTCGGGCAATACTTGCGATTTAATGGCTTGCCGGGGTTTGTATGTTATGTCGAACGGGAGGAGCTCAATGGCCCATTTGGCAATCCGGCCCGTGGCGTCGCGGTTGTTTATAATATCATTAAGTGGCACTTCCGAGGCTACTGTAATTGAACACTCTTGAAAGTAGTGTCGCAGCTTCTGGGATGCCATGAATACTGCATAGGCTATCTTTTGATAATGTGGGTACCGTGATTTGCATGGAGTGAGGACAGTGGATACATAATATACCGGCTTTTGAAGGGGAAATTTATGTCCGTCCGTTTCTTGTTCGACGACGAGCACTGCGCTTACAATCTGATGAGTTGTCGCAATGTACAACAGCATTGGTTCGCCGATGTTTGGCGCGGCCAGAATTGGGTTGGTTGCCAGTATGGCTTTTATTTCTTCCAATCTGGCTGTGGCAGCGTCCGTCCACTCGAAGTGTTCGATGCTCCGAAGGAGGCAATAAAGGGGTAATGCCTTTTCACCTAAGCGGGAGATAAAGCGGCTTAGAGCCGCCACACATCTGGTTAATTTCTGGATTTGTTTGAGGTCCGTTGGGATAGCCAACTATGACAGAGCTTGGATTTTGGCCGGATTTGCTTCAATTCCTCTACTGGAGACAATGAAACCCAGGAGCTTTCCGACTGGTACACCGAAAACGCATTTTTCCGGATTGAGCTTGATGTCGTATGTTCGGAGGTTGTCGAATGTGAGCCTCAAGTCGTCTATTAGAGAGTCAACGTGTTTGGTTTTGACGACCACATCATCTACATATGCCTCTACTGTTTTGTCGATCTATTTCTCCAGACTTGTCTGAATCATGCGCTGATATGTTGCGCCAGCATTTTTGAGCCCAAAAGGCATTGTGTTGAAACAGAAGGGGCCGTATGGTGTGATAAATGTTGTTGCAGCTTGGTCGGACTCCGCCATCTTGATTTGGTGGTAGCTAGAGTATGCGTCGAGGAAACACAATGAATCGTGTCCTGCGGTAGCATCGATAATTTGATCGATGCGGGGGAGGGGGAAGGGATCCTTTGGGCAAGCCTTGTTGAGGTCCTTGAAATCGACACATAGGCGCCAGGATTTGTCCTTCTTTGGTACCATCACCAGGTTTGCTAGCCAGTCCGGGTGTTTTATTTCTCTAATGAATCCGGCCTCCAATAACTTGGCTAGTTCCTCTCCCATAGCTTGTCTCTTAGGTTTTGAGAAACACCGAAGAGTCTGCTTGACCGGCTTGAATCACTTTAGAATATTAAGGCTGTGCTCGGCTAGCCTGCGTGGGATTACTGGCATGTCTGAGGGGTGCCAGGAGAATATGTCCCAATTCTCGCGCAGGAACTCTCGTAGTGCGGCGTCCATGGCGGGGTTTAACTGTGCCTCGATGGAGGCTGCTTTTGTAGGGTCCGTTGGGTGGACTTGAAATTTGACTATTTCATCCGCTGGTTTAAAAGAGGTGGACTTGGATCTCTTGTCAAGTATCACGTCATACCTGTCCACTGTGGAGCGTAGCGCAGTTAATTCCTCGGTCGAAAGGGCTTTGGATAATGCCTCGAGGGCCAATGCGGCTGTTTTGTTTTCGGCGGGGAGCGCTGTGTCCGGATCACTAGCGAGAGTGATGATTCCGTTGGGCCCGGGCATTTTGAGCTTCATGTACCCGTAATGGGGTATGGCTTGGAAGATCGTGAATGCCTCCCGCCCTAAAAGGGCGTGGTATCCGCTACTGAACGGGGCCACTTGGAATGTAATTTCTTCGGACCTATAGTTCTCCGGCATGCCGAATACCACATCTAGTGTGACTTTCCCAGCACAGCATGCTTCCCGACTGGGGATGATTCCTCTAAAGGTTGTGCTGCTTTGCTCAATGCGGTTCCAGTCTATTTCCATTTTTTGAAGAGTTTCCTCATAGATGAGGTTTAATCCACTCCCACCGTCCATGAGTACTTTGGTGAGTCGAAAGTCGTCCACAATTGGACTGAGGACCAGTACAGCTAGTGCTCGGGCTTGTCGGCGTTCTGGGAACGGGGGTCCCCAGACTTGCCTGCCTGCGGCCTGTGGCGTGGCTCAAAGGGGTCCCAGCATGGCCCATCTTCATCAACACAGACCCAAGACCCTCGCGAGGGGCCAAGCCTCGCGGGGCGGACGACACGGAGCTTCCTCAGGCATGGCCTCATCAGGCTGGCTCGCAAGGAGGCAGAGAGATCAAGGCGGGGTACCTCATGAGGTGCCCGTGACGCAAGCCATGACGACCAAGGGCGCCAGGCGGGCGCCAGCCCGCGCAGTGTCCTCCTTTCCTCTTTGGTGCAAAGGGAGCAAGCGCAGCCGCGGAGTACTGAGGCATCAGGCAAAGGTTGCCATTTTGGTGCAACAAGACCAAGACTAGGAGGACTGCAAGACGAAGGTCATTGTGGAGCCCAAGACGGCGTCACCACCAGAGCTTTGTGCAGGCGAAGACTACTTTTGTCAGGATAGCTGGTACTAGCTGTCCCCCTTCAAATTAGCCCGCCATTGTTGGCCTCCTTCCCGCTCGATATTTGGGAAGAGGACCAGGGCCTCTATAAATAGGACTAGCCACCATAGTAGGAAGGGGGGTCGAAATCTGAGAGAGAGGGGAGGGTGACTGAACTCCTCCTAGCAGTTCGTCCCCCCCAGCCAAGAACAGACCCTCGCGAGGCCATTCTTCCTTGTATTGTTCATCATCATCAGCCCAAGAGGCAATCCACCATGCCACACACTGGAGTAGGGTATTACACCACAACGGTGGCCCGAACCAGTATAAACCCTGTGTCTCTCGTGTTGTTCTTTCCATAGCTTAGATCTTAGCGAGGCGAAGGGGTGCAGGTAGGTAGGAGGAGAAATCTCCACGCGCACCCCAGTGTTCGAACCTCAAGGGTCTGCAGGAAACCGAAATCTGACATTTGGCACGCCAGGTAGGGGTGCACGGGAGTTTTCCCTTCCACCACCGCCACGACCTGCCTCGCGATGAGTAGCGCGTCGCCCGCTCCGGCCGCTGGCGCCAGCACGGGGGCCAGGGGGCTCCGAGCCCTGGCCACAGCCCAGCAATGGGTACGGTGGCCGGACCAGTTCAAGCCAACGACGCCGCCACGCTACGGCGGCGTGACTGATCCGCTGGCCTTCTTGCTGGCGTACGAGGAGGCCAACCTCGAAGCTGGAGGTGACGATAGGGTAATGGCCAACTGGCTCCCCCTGGCCCTCACCGGCGCTCCGCGCACGTGGCTGCTCCACCTGCTGGCAGCCTCCATGGCCTCTTGGGAAGAGCCCCGCAGCCTCTTCCCCGCCCATCACGCTACACCAACACCCCCGGTCGTCGCAGCCCTCCTGGGCGGCTCGCAGGCGCCGCCTACAAGTCACCACGTCAAGCCGTTCATCCGCCGGGTCAGCGCCGCTCCCACGCGGCAGGGGGCTCTCCCGAACCGAGCGGCGCCCAAGGCCAGCCTGACCTTCAGCTCGGAGTACCACCCCTCCAACTCAGCCTGCTCGGGTGCGCTCCCCATGCTGTGCACCCCCACCATCTGCCAGGTGGCCGTCACCAGAACTCTCATCGATGGCGGTGCGGGCCTCAGCGTACTCTCGGTCGAGACCTTTAACCTCCTCTGCATACCCCTGGAACGGCTGCAACCCAGCCGGCCCTTCTCAGGCGTTGGGGGCGGATCATCCAGCTCCTTGGGACAGATCCGGCTCCCAGTAACCTTCGGCACCTACCACAACTTCCGCACGGAGCTGGTCGACTTCGACATCGCCCCCATCGGCCTTCCCTACAACGCCATCCTCGGCTACCCAGCGCTGACCCAGTTCATGGCCGCGACGCACCCGGCGTACAACCTCATGAAGATGCCCGGAAGCAGCGGTGTCCTCACCGTGCACGGGGACACTGGAGACGCGCTGCGGGTGCTCAAGCTCACCTTCAAGACGGCGGCGTCGGCCCAGTCTGCCGACTCGGAGACCCCCGAGCCCAAGGGGGCTGCACCCGCCAAGAAGAAACAGTTGTTCACCCAAGACAAGGCAGAAACCAAGCGGATACCCGTCGATGAGGACGGGTCCACCAACGCCACTTTCACCATAGGCGCCAACCTCGAACCCGAGCAGGAGGAGGCCCTGGTCGGGTTCCTGCGCGCGAACAAGAAGGTATTCGCTTGGGAGCCAGACTAGTTGGCGGGGATCCCTAGGAGTGTAATCGAGCATCACCTCAACGTGTGCCCCAATGTGCGCCCTGTGAAGCAGAAGGCAAGGCGGCAGTCCACAGAAAAGCAGGCCTTCATCGTCCAAGAGACCTGCAAATTAGAAGCCGCTGGGGTCATTCGCGAGGTCCGATACCCGGATTGGTTGGCCAACCCTGTCGTTGTGCCAAAGAAGGGAGGGAAGGAGCGCATGTGTGTCGACTTCACCAACCTCAACAAGGCATGCCCGCAAGATCCGTTCCCGCTCCCCCGCATCAACCAGATCGTCGATTCCACCGCAGAATGCGAACTGCTATGCTTCTTGGATGCCTTATCTGGGTATCACCAGATCAAGATGGCGGTAGAAGACGTCGAAAAGACAGCCTTCCTAACCCCGTGTGGGGTGTACTGCTACACATGCATGCCATTCGGGTTGCGTAACGCAGGGGCGACCTTTCAGCGGCTGATGCACATCACCTTGGGCCCGCAGCTCAGGAAGAATGTTGAGGCTTACATCGATGGCATTGTGGTAAAGTCTCGGGAGGCCAGGACCCTGATACAAGACCTGGAGGAAACCTTCGTGAGCCTCAACGCAGTGAACCTACGGCTCAACCCAGAGAAGTGTGTGTTCGGAGTCCCCTCGGGCAAGCTCTTGGGTTTCCTCGTGTCCCACCGAGGCATCGAGGCTAACCCGGAAAAGGTCAAGGTGGTCAAGGACATGAGCCCGCCAAAGACCCTCAGAGAAATGCAGAAGCTCATTGGGTGCGTGACCGCGCTAGGGCGCTTCATCTCCAAGTTGGGGGAGCGAGCGCTGCCTTTCTTGTAGCTAATGAAGAAAAAGGGGCCCTTTGAGTGGACTGAAGAGGCCGACAAAGCGTTCCAGGATCTCAAGAGATACCTGACCAGCCTGCCGGTCATGGTGGCTCCGTGCCCTCAAGAGCCCCTGGTGCTTTACCTCGCCGCCACTCCCTACTCCGCCAGCGCAGCCTTGGTGGCGGTTAGAGAGGAGCGTCGAGTCAAAACCACGGCAGCAGCCTGGGACAAGGCAAAACAGGAACAAGGAAGGCCCGCAGAAACCGCCACCATGGCTGAGGAGGATCAGCCGCCGCAGAGGAGTGCACCGGAGGCGGAAGAGGCCCCTCTCCCAGATGGCCAGCCTCAGGAAGCCTCATCGCCTCATGAGGCGCCATGGTCTCCCAAGGGAGCCACCAGCACCGGCGCACCCAATCTCGTTGAGCACCCAGTGTACTTCGTCAGCACGGTGTTGCGGGACGCAAGGGCACGGTACCCCATGCCTCAGAAACTCCTCCTCGCGCTACTAGTGGCCTCGCGCAAGCTACGGCACTATTTTCAGGGCCACCCCATCAAGGTCGTCTCATCATACCCCCTGGAGAGAGTGCTTAGGAGCCCTAACTCAGCTGGAAGGGTCGTTGAGTGGAACATAGAACTAAAAGCGTTTCAGCTCGAATTCAGCACGACCAGAGTCATCAAGGGGGCAGCATTGGCGGATTTTGTGGCGGAATGGACGGAGGCACCAGGCCTAAAGGTCGACGAGGATCGGTCCCTCTCCCCGGGAAGCGAGGCGCCAGAAGGCTGGGTCATGTACTTCGATGGGGCGTTCTCCAGGCATGGCGCTGGGGCTGGGGCGGTGCTTATATCGCCCACTCAGGACAAGCTCTACTACGCTGTGCAGCTCTGTTTCTAGCAAGGTGAAAAGGTCTCCAACAACATAGCGGAGTATGAAGGTTTAATAGCAGGCTTGAAGGCCGCAGCTGCCCTGGGGGTGAAACGCCTCACCATCAAGGGCGATTCGCAGCTCCTTGTCAATTTCTCCAATAAGGTGTACGAGCCGAAGGATGAGCACATGGAAGCCTACCTTGCGGAGGTCCGCAGGATGGAGAAGCAGTTCTGGGGGTTGGAGTCGCAGCATGTGCCCCGTGGCACCAATCAGGAGGCCGACGACATCGCCAAACGGGCGTCCAGGCGGTTACCTCAGGAGCCTGGCGTTTTCGAGGAGTGGCTCTTCAAGCCCTCAGCCCTGCCGTCATTGTCAAACACGGCTCAGCCTCGGGAGGAGCTCCCCCAGCCACCTGCCTCATGAGCTCTGGCCTGTGGCCCAGCATCAGGAGCACGCCTGCTCCTGACGATGGAACCTCAGGAGGGATGCTGGATCACGGAGCTCCAGAGTTACTTAACACAAGGGACCCTGCTGGAGAAGGAGGAGGAAGCGGAGCGAGTGGCATGCCAGGCCACGACATACTGCATCAAGGATGGAGAGCTCTACCGGAAGCGACCAAACGATGTATCCCTGCGCTGCATCTCCAGGGAGCAAGGGAAGGAACTGCTGGAAGATATACACGGCGGAGACTGTGGACATCATTCATCATCACGGACCCTCGTCGGCAAGGCGTTCCGCAGTGGGTTTTATTGGCCCACCGCACTCAATGACACCGTCGAACTAGTGAAAGCTTGTGAGGCCTGCCAGTTCCACGCCAAGCAGATCCATCAGCCAGCAGGAGGCCTGCAGACTATACCCCTTTCGTGGCCATTCGCAGTCTGGGGGCTGGACATCTTGGGCCCGTTTCCTCGGGCGCCAGGGGGCTACCGCTACCTCTACGTCGCCATGGACAAGTTCACCAAGTGGGCTGAAGTAGAGGTTGTCCGCACCATTCCCGCGGGTTCTGCAGTCAAGTTCATCAAGGGCATCGTGAGCCGGTTCGGGGTGCCGAACCGCATCATCACGGACAAGGTTCGCAGTTCACCAGTAACCTCTTCAAAACATACTGTGCTAACCTTGGAATGTAGATATGCTACGCTTCGGTGGCGCACCCCCGAAGCAACGGCCAGGCCGAGCGAGCCAACGCAGAGGTCCTAAGGGGCCTCAAGACCAAGACGTTCAAGAAGAAGCTGGAGGCCTGCGGCAGAGGTTGGTACGATGAGCTTCAGTCTGTGTTGTGTTCCATCCACACAACCGCGACCAAGCCGACTAGAGAGACCCCGTTCTTCCTGGTCTACGGAGCCAAAGCGGTCCTCCCTCACGAGGTCAGACGTCGCTCCGCGCGGGTCCTGGCGTTCGACGAGGCGCAGCAGGACGCCATGCGGCGGATGGATCTCGTGCTTGGGGAGGAGCGTCGTCGAGAATCCGCGCTGCGAGCGGCGAGGTACCAACAAGCACTGCGGCGATATCACTGCCGCAACATCCGCCCCGGAACTCTCGAGGTAGGAGACCTCGTGCTCAGGCGGGTTCTCTCCAGGGAGGGATTGCACAAGCTCTCTCCCATGTGGGAGGGCCCGTTCAAGGTTGTTCATGTTTCCAGGCCCGGCTCCGTGCGCTTGGAGACTCAGGAGGGGGTGCCAGTCCAGAACGCATGGAACATCCAGCACCTCCGGAGGTTCTACCCCTAAAAAGGCCCGGAGCCTGTGAAGAAGGCGAATGCCTGTGAAGCTGCCGCGTTTTGGAAAAGGCCCAGAGCCTGTGAAGAAGGCGAATGCCTATGAAGCTGCCGCATTTTGGAAAAGGCCCAGAGCCTGTGAAGAAGGCGAATGCCTGTGAAGCTATCGCGTTTTGGAAAAGGCCCGGAGCCTGTGAAGAAGGCGAATGCCTGTGAAGCTGCCGCATTTTGGAAAAGGCCCAGAGCCTGTGAAGAAGGCGAATGCCTGTGAAGCTATCGCGTTTTGGAAAAGGCCCAGAGCCTATGAAGAAGGCGAATGCCTGTGAAGCTGTCGCGTTTTGGAAAAGGCCCGGAGCCTGTGAAGAAGGCGAATGCCTATGAAGCTGTCGCGTTTTGGAAAAGGCCCGGAGCCTGTGAAGAAGGCCAATGCCTGTGAAGCTCGCCGCCCGTGACACTCTCACGTAATAATGAGTTGGGGCTGTACACGCCCCGGAGTCTCAGGAGCACTGGCCTCAGGCCCTGGTGCTCCCTCCCACGCCTAGTGGCAGTACTTAGCTCTGCGCTGGTGAGTAGACGTCGAAGACTAGATTAGGTGCCGGACGCGGATTTTTCATTTGCTTTCCGCAGTTGGCTTGTTCATGCTCATTCAAAGTTTTATTGAAGCGGTTGCCGTCTTTGGCTTGTGGTTCTTCGACTTTTCACTCTCCTGCCTCGATTTCTCTTATGCAAGGCCTCGCGAGGGGGGGGCAGCCGAGCGCCCTCGCGAGTGTTCCTGTCCTAGTCGTTCAAAGGTTTCGCGAACTGGGTCCATTACAGGAGCACCCCTCCAGTCCGTGCCCCACGGGCACCGCGACACGAACACAGGGCCTGGGTCGGTCGCCCCCCCCCCCCCCCACGGCTGGGGCCGGGAACTATCCACACGCGGGCACGTAGCCGGAAGGCACGATAACGGAAGCAAAACGATGATTAACAGCAATAACCCAACACGCCCACGCGGGGCTCCACACTATTGTCTTTTTACGCGGGAAAAAGGAAAAGAAAGAACAAATCAAGCGCAGCTCGCCTCACACCGGCCTGCAGGGAAGACTCGAGCTGCCTCCGGGGCTCAGGCAGACTCCCTCTCGCGCTTCACCAGGGCGCGACGGCGGGTGGACACGCTACCACCTCCCAAGCAGATACAACGGCGTGGAGGCTGACCGCGGCCACCGCTAGAAGAGTCGCCGCCTGAAGAAGAACCGGAGAAGCTTGGGGAACCCTGAGCGCCGCCAGTCGCGCGAGCGTTGTCCTCTCCATCATCGCCGGAGCTGGGTTCCCGGCCGCGGTCGTCGTCCTCGGGGCAGCACCCTGCGCGGCGACCATCTTCCCCAAACACCCTCACGTAGAGGGTGGCATCACCGTCAAACTTGAAGTGCAGGGTGCACCGACGGCTCAGGCCACGCGCACGGGCGAACGTCTGCCAACCGTGGGCCAGGGCCAGGCTCCCGGCTGAGGAGACCTCCAGTGAAACCCATGAGGCCCGGCTGTAGCAGCCGTCGGCCTGGAGCCAGAGGCCGCCCGGGGCGCCGGCCGGGAGCTCGCTAAGGAGGAAGCGAGGAAGTGGAAGCTGGGTGCTAGTCGGCTTCGCCGACCACATGACAAACTCCGGCAGCACCTCTGCAGCGCGAAAGCGCGGCCTAGGGGGGCGTGCGACCGGAGCGCGCCCCCCGGCCGCAGCAATCCGCCCGTCGCCGTGTTGGAAATCGTCTCCACGGCTGCGGGGAGCTTCCGTGGTGGCCATAGGATGTTTGCGAGGGCGCCCTCGGCCGCGCTTGGGCGGGGGAGAGGCAGGCTCAACCCGGCGAGCCTTCCCCTTCTCTGCGGCCGAGAACCTCCTCGACGGGTCCATGAAGAAGGAGGAGAAGCAAGGGGGATGAACTGGAAGGGCGCGCGCCGATCTGCACTTATAGCCAGCGAGGGCCAACCATCGGCCCCCACGATCGCAGGTAATCATGACCCGCTTTGCATGCAGGGACTTGTCCAATCCGTGCAGTTGCCGAGGCGCCATGGGGAAGTGGAGGCGCCCACGTCCAATCAACCGCCACGCGGCGCCCAAGGCCGCATGCTGTTAGGGCCCACGGCGCTTCGCTCTTGCCCTTCCGCCTTCCTGCACGGCCGGGGCCCGGGGGCTGCTATCAGCATTCTGGGAACGGGGGTCCCCAGACTTTCCTGCCTGCGGCCTGTGGCATGGCTCAAAGGGGGGCCCAGCACGGCCCATCTTCATCAACACAGACCCAAGACCCTCGCGAGGGGCCAAGCCTCGCGGGGCGGACGACACAGAGCATCCTCAGGCACGGCCTCATCAGGCTGGCTCACGAGGAGGCGGAGAGATCAAGGCGGGGTACCTCATGAGGTGCCCGTGACGCAAGCCATGACGACCAAGGGCGCCAGGCGGGCGCCAGCCCGCGCAGTGTCCTCCTTTCCTATTTGGTGCAAAGGGAGCAAGAGCAGCCACGGAGTACCGAGGCATCAGGCAAAGGTTGCCATTTTGGTGCAACAAGACCAAGACTAGGAGGACTGCAAGACGGAGGTCATTGTGGAGCCCAAGACGGTGTCACCACCAGAGCTTTGTGCAGGCGAAGACTACTTTTGTCAGGATAGCTGGTACTAGCTGTCCCCCTTCAAATTAGCCCGCCATTGTTGGCCTCCTTCCCGCTCGATATTTGGGAAGAGGACCACGGCCTCTATAAATAGGACTAGCCACCATAGTAGGAAGGGGGATTGAAATCCGAGAGAGAGAGGAGGGTGACTGAACTCCTCCTAGCAGTTCGTCCCCCCAGCCAAGAACAGACCCTCGCGAGGCCGTTCTTCCTTGTATTGTTCATCATCATCAGTCCAAGAGGCAATCCACCACGCCACACACTGGAGTAGGGTATTACACCACAACGGTGGCCCGAACCAGTATAAACCCTGTGTCTCTCATGTTGTTCTTTCCATAGCTTAGATCTTAGCGAGGCGGAGGGGTGCAGGTAGGTAGGAGGCGAAATCTCCGCACGCACCCCAGTGTTCGAACCTCAAGGGTCTGCCGGAACCCGAAATCCGATAGGGCTGTTCGGAATTTAGGTTCGTCACTGTCATTGAAGGTAATAGCCGTGTCACTCCATGGGTTTATTGCTGCCACGTGGCAGATTTCAGCAAGGCTGCGGAGTGTTCGCTTGTGCTTATTATTTGATGCGAAGGTTTCAAAGACTGTTAATACCGTATTGTTATCCCGGGGATGGTGCTCTATGGCATCTGGGATGAGAAGATCCTAACCACTTTTGGCCACCTGCCGGAGTACCCAACATGCTCTAAGGCTGTGTGTTGGTATGGTATCTGCTGTACTATGAATTTTGCAGGGTCCATTGAGCCATCCCTCCAATACGGTTCCACGCCCTGTAGAGGGTTTTTGCTTCTTTGTAATTAACTCGGGTGTCTTATGATAGTGCACCCTTTTACTTCGGACTGGGTGTATATTTGGAGCCGGATTATCCCAAAATTTTGTTTCGGTTTTCCAGGCGCTTTCCATCGCACAGTACTTTCATACTATGGACGCCAAGTCAGCGAAGCGTGATATGTCACAGCGACTTATGGCGTTAAGGATTCCCTTGTCCGTGCAATTATTGCAGAAAATGAGACTGTGTCTTCCTCGTGACAGTCCTTAACCTTGTTCATCACGTGGAATATGGCCCAATACTGATGTACTATTTCCTGGGGCGCTTGCCTGATGTGGGAAAGATCGTTTATGTTTGGGTGGGTGGGTGGATTTGAGTCCGAACCCTTACCCGATCTGAGACCCAGGGGCCGAGGAGTTTCCAATCTTGGAAGTTCGGGTTCCGGGATGTTGCCCATAAGTCTGGCCCGCCGCCTGACTCTAGGTTCAGGGCTTGGGTGATGTCCTCCCGTAAACTGGTATCCGGCTTGGAGAGCTCAGGAATCTGGACATAGTTAGTCCTCAAGATAGAGGAAGAAGCGCCGCATTGTTCCCCCACCACCGCAATATGATGGGTGACCGGTGGAGAGTTAATCTCCCTTTGATTGGGTTTAAGCCCAATCCGATCGTAGTCCGTAGCGACTCCCAAGGCGGCGATGCGATCCAAGAGCTCGTTTAGGGATGAGAGCTCCATTGGATCCATCTGCTCGGCGAATTCCGAGCCGACGTGGAGGCTGTTTTCGATGACCCGAGAAGTCATCATCGGTGCAACAGCCGAACGGGCGGTCATGATGAAACTGCCTAGCCGGAGAGTTTGGCCGACAGCCAGGGCTCCCCCGGCAGTAATGTTGTTTTTAACAACGATATGAGGCATCCTTCCTTACGGTGACGGCACAGTGGAACTCTCAATGAAAGCACCAATGTCGGTGTCAAAACCGGCGGATCTTGGGTAGGGGGTCCCGAACTGTGCATCTAGGCGGATGGTAACAGGAGACGAGGGACACGATGTTTTTACCCAGGTTCGGGCCCTCTCGATGGAGGTAAAACCCTACTCCTGCTTGATTGATCTTGATGATACAAGTATTACAAGAGTTGATCTACCACGAGATCGAAGAGGCTAAACCCTAGAAGCTAGCCTATGGTATGATTGTGTGCTCTTGGTCCTACGGACTAAACCCTCCGGTTTATATAGACACCGGAGGGGGCTAGGGTTACACAGAGTCGGTTACAAGGAAGGAGATATACATATCCGTACTACCAAGGTTGCCTTCCACGCCAAGGAGAGTCCCATCCGGACACAGGACGAAGTCTTCAATCTTGTATCTTCATAGTCCAACAGTCCGGCCAAAGGATATAGTCCGGCTGTCCGGATACCCCCTAATCCAGGACTCCCTCAGTAATGATGAAGATCTTAAAATGATTGGTTTTTCTTCTATTGATTCCTTGTTTATTAATATTTAACTTGATGAAAAAGAGGACTGAATAAGAGTCAACTTAGCTAGAGGGTGTCCTCATAATTTGGAGGGTGAAAATCTTGTTGAAAAATTGATAAAAGTGGGTTTGGAGAGGTCAAAACTTTAACTAGTGATGTGCCCACTCTTTTGGATTACAAAGATTTTAATTATGACAGTTGCTCTTTGATTGAATGTATTTCTTTGTTGCAATCCATGTTAAATTCACCCAAAGCCTATGAGAAAAATAAAGCTTTTACTAAACATATTGTAGAAGCTATGATGAAAGCTTTAGAAGAAAAGTTGGAAGTAGATATTTCAATTCCTAGAAAATTATAAGATGAATGGGAACCTACCATTAAAGTCAAGATCAAGAATTATGAATGCTTTGATTTAGGTGCTTGTGTTTCCACAATTCTGAAATCTCTTTGTGATGTGCTAGGTTTTACCAAGTTGGAAGAATGTTCTCTTAATTTGCACTTGGCGGATTCTACTATTAAAAACCTTTGGGATGGATTAATGATGTTCTTATTCTTGCAAATAGGAACTAAGTGCCATAGATTTTATTGTTCTTGATATTGATTATAATCTGTCTTGTCCTATCATACTTGGTAGATCGTTTTTACGAACTATAGGTGGCGGGATTGATATGAAAGAAGGGAATATCAAATTTCAATTTCCACTAAGAAATGGTATGGAATACTTCCCTATAACTAGAATTAAGCCACCATATGAATCCATCATGAGGGCAACCTATGGGGAAAAACTAAAGATGACAATACTTGAATCTATGCATTATGCCTAGCTAGGGGCATAAAACGATAGCGCTTGTTGGGAGGCAACCCAATGAATAAAATATGTTTTCTCTTTTTCTTTCTCTTTTTGTGTGTTCACACAATTATGCTACTGTTATGATTGTGTTTTTATATTTTAATTAGTGTTTGTGCCAAGTAAAGCCTTTAGGATCATGTTGGGTGATAGTTGATTTGATCTTGTTGAAAAACAGAAACTTTCGTGTCCAGTAGCAGAATTTTTAAGAATCACAGATGTGACGAAAAATTCTGGTTTGTTTACAAAATATTGATATAAAAATTTCCTACGTTGTCCTAACTTTTTAGATTTTTTGGAGTTATGGAAGTATGGACAAAGTCCAAATTACTACAGATTGTTCTGTTTTTGACAGATTCCGTTTTCGTTGCATTGTGTGCTTATTTTGATGAATCAATGGACTATAGGGGTATAACCCATGTTAAAGTTAGAATACAGTAGGTATAATGCAATAATAAAATATGAATGGGTTTGCAATAGTACTTAAAGTGGTGACTTGCTTTATTATACTAACGGATCTCACAAAGGTTTTTGTTGAGTTTTGTGTGATTGAAGTTTTCAAGTTTTGGGTGAGATCACGATGGATGAAGGAATAAGGAGTGAAAGAGCCTAAGCTTGGGGATGCCCATGGCACCCCAAGGTAATATTCAAGGAGAACCAAGCAACTAATCTTGGGGATGCCCCGGAAGGCATCCCCTCTTTTTTCTAACAACCATCGATAATTTTACTTGGAGCTATAATTTTATTCATCACATATCATGAGTTTTGCTTGGAGTGTCTTGTATTACATGAGTCTTTACTTGTTTTGCTTTTTAGTATGTCACAATCATCCTTGCCGGACACACCTATTTGAGAGAGCCATAATGATGCTATGATTTGTTAGAATTGCTCTATGTGCTTGACTTAAAAATTTTGAGCTGTGGAATTGCTCTAGTGCTTCACTTATATCTTTTTGAGCATGGTGGTGCTTTAAATTTTGAAGAAATAATCTCATACTTCACTTAGATCAATTTGAGAGTTAGTAATTTTCTGAAGAAATACTCTCATGCTTCACTTATATTATTTTGAGAGATGAAAAAATTATCTATGCTCATGTTCTTCACTTAAATTTATTTGAGAGCTTGTTATAAGCAGTGGTAATTTATGAAATTAGTTCCAAAGTTATAGATATACAAGGGGGATATAATAAAAACTTTCATGAAGGTCATTGGATAGTATAAACTTGATTCTTTGTAATAGTTTTGAGATACGATGATTGTAATATGTGAGTCATGTTGGTGAGTAATTATGATTTAGTAAGAATATTGGTGTTTAGGTTTGTGATTCGCTATGCAAGCACGAAAGTCAATAGTTATGGAATGAAGTTACATCCTACTTGTGGTGCTTTATTCGTTGTTAGTTATGTTTAATGTTCGTTTATGATCGTTTTCGATTTTTGGTTGGTTGCTTCTCAATATATTTGCTAGCCTTTCCTTGCACTAAGTGGGAATACTACTTGTGCATCCAAAATCCTCAAACCAAGTTGTGCCAAATGAATCCACCATGTCTACCTATATGGGGTATTTCCATGCCGTTCCAAGTAAATTTGTATGTGCCAACTCTAATTTTTAAAAATGAACTTCCTTTTTGTGTGCCCGTATCGCTCATGAAGCGGCAGGGGGTGGCCAATATTTTTCCACACTAGATGTGTTATTCTCAAGATGAGTGTTTATTCACTTGTCATTGCATGAGAGTGTGGTGGTAATAGGGATGCCCAGTCCTGAAATTAAAAAGAAATTTACTTTATGTTGTCAAATAATAAATTCCTTGGAAAGTGTTGGTATGGAAGGCACCCGTGGATACGGCTAGCCATGGATTGTGAAAGAATGGTGGAAAAGGAATAAAATTTATTTTATGTTTGGGAACCGCCTATGATGTATCTAACATGGAAAGTATTGGGAATTACTCGGCCATTTTCGTTGACGGGAAAAGCATGCCTCTCAAAATATTTTATCTCTCAATTTAAGCTTTGAGCTCTGACACCTCTACAAATATCTGCTTCCCTCTATGAAGGGCCTATCTATTGTTTATGTAATTTTTATTTTTATATGAGTCTCCATCTTCTCTTATAAAGCACCAACTAGGGAGCACTATGATCATACTTGTGCATTGGATGTAGCTAATATGCAAGTGTGTTTGATGAATGAATCAATGATTGAGCATGATGGGCTAGGGATAACTTTCTTTAGTGTTGATATTTTAAAAGACATGGTTGCTTGTTGATATGCTTGAGTATAGAAATCTTCATGTCAATTATAGACTATTGCCTTGAATCATCTAAAAGTCCAAATGTCCATCCTACAAAAGAAAATAATATGTGAGGAACATGTTAGGCAGCATTCCACATCAAAAATTTTGTTTTATCATTTACCTATTCGAGGACGAGCGGGAATTAAGCTTGGGGATGTTGATATGTCTCCAATGTATCTATAATTTTTTATAGTTCCGTGGTGTTATATTATCATTCTTGGATGTTTTATATTCATTTTATAGCAACTTTATATCATTTTTTTGGGACTAACCTATTGATATAGTGCCCAGTGTTAGTTGTTGTTTTTTGCTTCGCAGAATATCCATATCAAACGAAGTCCAAACGTAGGGAAACTTTTTGGAGATTTTTTCTGCCTAGAAGACAGCTTGGGAGCCAAGGAAGTGCAGGAGGGAAGGCCTGTGGGGCCCACTACCCACCTGGGTGCGCTAGAGGCCCCTGGCGCGCCATGATGGATAGTGGGGCCCGTGGGGGTCCTTTCCACTGCCTCTTAGCTATATAAATACCCAAATATTCCTGAAACCCTAGGGGAGTCGACGAAACACAATTCCAGCCGCCGCATGTTTTAGAACTATGAGATCCAATCTAAAGCCCTATTCCTGTACCTTGCTAGAGGGGAACACGATCACGGAGGGGTTCATCATCCTCATTGGTGCTCCTCCGATGATGTGTGGGTAGTTTGCCACAGACCTACGGGTCCGTAGGCAGTAGCTACATGGCTTTTTCGCTCTTTCTGATTCTCAATACAATGTTCCCCTCGATGTTCTTGGAGATCTATTTGATGTAATGACTTCTTGTGGTGTGTTTGTTGGGATATAATGAATTGTGAGTTTATGATCAGTTCTATCTATGAATATTATTTGAGTCTTCTTTGATCTCTTATAGGTATGACTATTATAGCCTCATATTTCTTCTCTGAAACTTTGGTTTGGTTTGGCCAACTAGATTGATTTTTCTTGCAACGGGAGGAGGTGCTTTGTGATGGGTTCAATCTTGCGGTGCTCAATCTCAGTGACAGAAGGAGAAGTGACATGATAACCCACAAGTATAGGGGATCATTTGTAGCCTTCTTCGATAAATAAGAGTGTCGAACCCAACAAGGAGCTAAAGGCATAACAAATATTCCCTCAAGTTCTATCAACCACTGATACAACTCTACACACACTTGATGTTTGCTTTACCTAGAACAAGTATGAAACTATTTTGCAAGAATAAAACTTCAAGTACTTTGCGAGAATAAAACTAGGAATAAATTGCAAGGTAATAAAAGTGGATAGCTTTTGTCAACAAGAAAGTCATTTGTCCCTAGGCAATCGACAATAAGTACCGGTAATCATTCTTGCAAATTTACATGAGGGAGAGGCATGAGCTAACATAATTTCTCTACTTGGATCATATGCACTTATGATTGCACCCCTAGCAAGCATACGCAGCTACTAAAGATCATTAAGGTCGTGAAACCCAACCATAGCATTAAGTATCAAGTCCTCTTTACTCCCATACACCATAATCCACTTATCCGCGTATAGGCTGCTGTCACCCCCGCAACACTGAAAATAAGCAAACCATGAACATATTGCAACACCCTACAATGGGGGCCCCTCTGTTTGCGCGACACAGAGGGCACCGTAGGATAGCACCATAAATAAAATATACAATCCTACCAACCAAGATCACGATTAACCCATAGGACAAAATGGATCTACTCAAACATCATAAGATAGCCAAATATCTTTGGAAAATAATATTCGGAGTTGAGCACCATGTTTAAGTAGAGATTACAGCGGGGAGAAGGGGTGTTACACTGCTGCATAGAGGGAAGAAAGTTGGTGTTGACAGTAGCAAGATTGTTGATGTAGATCGATGTCACGATCCTTGCCCCGGCAGTACTCCGGTGCCACCGAGAGAGAGGGGGAGAGAGCCCCCCTCCTTCTTCTTCTTCCTTCGCCTCCCCCCTAGATGGGAGGAGGGTTCCCCCTCTGGTCCATGGCCTCCATGGCGGCGGATGGGCGGGAGCCCCTCCGAGATTGGATTTGTCTCTCTGTTCTCTTCTGTTTCGCGTTCCCCAAATCTGGCCGAAAACCGTTTCTTATATTCTTGGAGATCCGTAACTCCGATTGCGCTGAAATTTCAACATGGTTTTTTTCTGGATATAAGCTTCCTTGCGCCTGAAGTAGAGATCCAGCTGACATACGAGGTGAGCATAAGACACCTGGGCACGCTTGGGGCCTGGAGCGCGCCCTGGTGTATCTTGGGGCATGTGGGCCCCCGTTTGCGTTGATTCCACCTCCCAAAATTCACAAATATTCCAAAATAATTCTGTGTAAAATTTTATTGCATTTGGACTTTGTTTGATATGGATATTCTGCGAAACAAAAAACATGCAAAAACAGGAACTAGCACTAGGAACTGGATCAATAGGTTAGTCCAATAAATCATATAAAATGTTGCCAAAAGTATGTGAAAGTTGTATAATATTGGCATGAAACAATAAAAAGTATAGATAAAATGGAGACGTATCAGCATCTCCAACCCTAATTCCTGCTCGGCCTCGAGTAGGTAAATGATAGAAAAAGCTAATTTTTGATGTGGACTAATACCTAGCATAAACTTGATCATATATCTAATCAAGGCATGAGTATTAAGACACAAGTGATTCAAAGTAATAGTCTATAATTTGACATAAAGATATCAATACTCAGGCATCCCAACAAACAATCATGTCTTTCAAAATATCAACGCTAAAGAAAGCCATCCCTAGCCTGTCATGCTCAATCATTGATCCATTCATGAAACACACTCGAATATTAGCTACATCAATGCACAAGTATGATCATAGTGCTCCCTAGTTGGTGCTTTATAAGAGAAGATAGAGACTCATATAAAAATAAAAATTGCGTAAAAGTAAATAGATAGGCTCTTCGCAGAGGGAAGCAGAGATTTGTAGAGGTGCCAGAGCTCAAAGCAAAAATTGAGAGATAAAAACATTTTGAGAGGCATGATTTTCCTGTCAACGCTATGACCGAGAGTTTCCAACATCCTCCATGCTAGACACATTATAGGCGGTTCCCAAACAGAAAATAAATTCATTTCCTTTCCACCATTCTTTCACAATCTATGGCTAACCATATCCACGGGTGCCTTCCATACCAACACTTTCCAAGGAATTTTATTATTATTATTTTTGATTCATTGTGGGACTGGGCATCCCTATTACCGCCATACTCTCGTGCAATGGCAAGTGAATAAACACTCACCGTGAGAATAACCCGCCTAAACATGGAAGACATCGGCCACCCCCTGCCGCCACATGAGCAGTACGGGCACACAAAATAGAGATTTATTTTGAAAATTAGAGTTTGCACATACAAATTTACTTAGAACGGCACGGAAATACCGCATATAGGTAGGTATGGTGGACTCATATGGCAAAAGTGGGTTTAAGGATTTTGGATGCACAAGTAGTATTTCTACTTAGTACAAGTGGAGGCTAGCAAAAAGATTGAGAAGCAACCAACCAAGAAATGAAAATTCTCATAAACAAGCATTAAGCATACTAACACCTAATAGTGCACCACAAGTAGGATGTAATTTCGTTGCATAACTATTGACTTTCGTGCGTGCATAGGGAATCACAAACCTTAACACCAATATTCTTACTAACCACAACCATTTACTAGTACCTCCCACATATTCTATCCCTATATCGCAAAACTATTGCAAGGAATCAAACATATCATATTCAGTGATCCATAAGTTTTATGTAGGATTTTGTGACTAACCATGCAAATGACCAATTCATGTTGACTCTCTAAATAGATATAAGTGAAGCATGAGAGTTTAATTCTTTCTATAAAAGACCAAGCTCTAATAAATATAAGTGAATAAAAAGATCATTCTTCAAATAACGGTTTTCTATGTGAAGAGAAACAGGCAATCCAAACTACAAATGATATAAGTGAAGCACATGAAGCATTCTATAAAGCCATACTCAAAAGATATAAGTGAAGTGCAATGAGCATTCTATAAATCAACCATGGACTATCTCGTACCAGCATGGTGCTTAAAAGAAAAACTAAACACAAAAGGCGCTCCAAGATTTACACTTATCACATGAACGAAACGATGACGAAAACATACTGATACTTGTTGAAGAAAGATGGGATGCCCTCCAGGGCATCCCCAAGCTTAGACGCTTGAGTCTCCTTGTATATTTAATTGGGTATTTACTTGGGGTGCCTTGGGCATCCCCCAGCTTGAGCTCTTGCCTCTCTTCCTTCTCCTTATATCGAGACCTCCTCAATCTTTGATCACTTCATCCACACAAAACTTAACAGAAAACTCGGTAAGATCCGTTAGTATAATAATGAAAATCACTACTCTAAGTACTATTTAAAACCCATTCATATTTTGTTTTTTCATTGTAGCTACTGTATTATAACTTTTCCATGGCTTATACCACCGTTAAAAATCGATAGTTTCATTAAAACAAGCAAAACAATGCATCAAAAACAGAATCTGTCTTAAACAAGATAGTCTGTAGCAATCTGAACATCTACCATAATTCTGGTACTCCAAAAATTCTGAAACATTAGGAAAAAATAAACAATTTGTGTATAAATAGTGTGCAAAAATTTTCAGAACCTTTTGACGTTCCAGTAAAAAATGAAAATTCACGCGCTACAACTAGAGTTTCTATTTCTACACCGCACATACCAACAAGCAATCTAATCATCCTAAAGGCAAATCTTGGCACATTAATTTTAAAATACAAAGGTTTGTACAAGGGGGTAATTATTTTTGCGAGAAATTTCATGAAAAATTCTACACTGTTTCCATGAGCATGAATACAAGTGTTCAAGGTCGACCCTCACTTCTCCAATGCATCACCTTTCAATTGCTTCTCTTTTTGAGAAAGTTTTTAGTTTCCCCTATATATATTTTTAAAAAAACTTTATAAAAGCACTCAACAGGAATAAATGAATCTCTAAAACTTCCGGGTTGTCTCCCTGGCAGCGCTTTCTTTAAAGCCATTAAGCTAGGCTTAAAGTGCACAAGTAATGGATCCACCTGGATCCCAAGGTATATCAAAGACAATTTGAATTAACAATGATTTGGCATTTAGTAGTGAGCAAAAAGCAACATAAATCATGCAATGATGAAGTCTAACTCTCTTCCTATGCATCAACATGTCATAAAAGAACAATTCATGCACATCAAGTAAAGGCCAATACATAGCATAACCGGTTTCTTGCAATTTTTTCGTGTTGCAAACATAGAGAGGTGGAGATATAGTTCCTCTCTCATAATAATTGCAAGTAGAAGCAGAAAGCACATGCATATTATATTAATCAAAATTATCATGTGCAACGATAAAAGGCAACCCATCAATGTAATCCTTAATAAGTGCAAACTTCTCCGATATAGTGTAGTTTGGAGAATTCAAAAGGATAATAGGACTACCATGCGTGGGTGTAATAGCAACAATTTCATTCTTAAAATAAGGAACTATAGCAAGTTCATTTCCATAAATATAATTCATATTGGTGTCTTGGCCACAAGCATAGCAAGCATCAAGTTCATCAAAAAGGGATATTTGAAATGAATCAATGGGATCCTAGCAATTATCATAGTATTCATCCTTCGGTAAGAACGAAGGGAATTAAATAATGTATGAGTTGAAGATTTACTCTCATTAGAAGGTGGGCACTGGTGATCAATCCACTCTTCCTTCGCTTGTTCTTCGCTCTAATCCTCGTCTTTCTCATCCAATGAGCTCACAGTGTCATCAATTCCTTATTCCATAGACTCCTGCAAAATATTAGTCTCTTCTTGGACAACGGAGATTTTCTCAATAAATATATCAATATCGTAATTGTATTTATAATTATCATAGCAATATTTAAGGATAGCAAAATTTGCAGGTCTATAGCCAGCATCATGATCATCTTCACACTTTAAAAACATATATTCAATTTCATAAGCACCCTTAAAAGCAACAAATTCTTCTATTCGTTCCACATTATAGTAATCATATATACCTTTAGCATAAGAAGCCAAGGTTTCATTAGAATTAAATTCACAAGAAAGGGGAAGGCGTGGAGCCTTCATCCTAGAGCAACAAGTATAATCATATCTTAAGCATAGCCCCCGAGCATACCAATGCAACATATGAATTTGATCCCATAACAATTTCCCTTTTTGAGTCAAGTGATAATCCCTAAAGTATTCGCGTTGATACAACGTTACTCCCATTATCAAGTTCAATGGGGTTCTCTCAGCATTATCAAAGTAGTGCAAAATATCTTTCACATAACTAGCATCGAGGGTTTTAGGAGGTTCCCCATCTCCATGAGTAGTGAGTACAACTAATGTTTTTTGTGTTTCGTGTTCCATGTCCATAACTAAAGATAGAGAACAACTTAGAACAGAAAAATAAAAACTACTTAGTGATAAAGCAAACAAGCACACACGAGAATATTCACCACACGCTATTGCTCCCTGGCAACGGAGCCAGAAAAAGGTCTTGATAACCTACAAGTATAGGGGATCGTTTGTAGACTTCTTCGATAAATAAGAGTGTCAAACCCAACGAGGAGCTAAAGGCAAAACAAATATTCCCTCAAGTTCTATCGACCAATGATACAAGTCTATGCACACTTGACATTTGCTTTACCTAGAACAAGTATGAAACTATTTTGCAAGAATAAAACTTCGAGTACTTTGCGAGAACAAAACTATGAATAAATTGCAAGGTAATAAAAGTGGATAGCTTTTGTCAACAAGAAATTCATTTGTCCCTAGGCAATCGATAACAAGTACCGATAATCATTCTTGCAATTTTACATGAGGGACAAGCATGAGCTAACATACTTTCTCTACTTGGATCATATGCACTTATGATTGGACCCCTAGCAAGCATCCGCAACTACTAAAGATCATTAAGGTCATGAAACCCAACCATAGAATTAAGTATCAAGTCCTCTTTACTCACATACGCTGTAACCCACTTATCCACGTTTAGGCTGCTGTGACCCTCGCAACACTGACAATAAGCAAACCATGAACATATTGCAACACCCTACAGCGGGGGCCCTCCATATGCGCGACACAGAGGGCACCGTAGGACAGCACCATAAATAAAATATATAATCATACCAACCAAGATCATGATTAACCTACAAGACAAAACGGATCTACTCAAAAATCATAGGATAGCCAAATATCATTGGGAAATAATATATGGAGTTGAGCACCATGTTTAAGTAGAGATTGCAGCAGGGAGAAGGGGTGTTACACCGCTGCATAGAGGGGGAGAAAGTTGGTGTTGACGGTAGCAAGATTGTTGATGTAGATCACCGTCACGACCCTTGCCCCGACGGCACTCCGGCGCCACCGGGAGAGATGGGGAGAGAGAGCCCCCCTCCTTCTTCTTCTTCCTTGGCCTCCCCCTAGATGGGAATTGGGTTCCCCCTTTGGTCCATGGCCTCCATGGCGGCGGAGGGGCAGGAGCCCCTCCGAGATTGGATATGTCTCTCTGTTCTCTTCTGTTTCGCGTTCCCAGATCTGGCCAAAACCCGTTTCTTATATTCTCAGAGATACGTAACTCTGATTGAACTGGAATTTTAACACGATTTTTTCTGGATATAAGCTTCCTTGCACCCGAAGTAGAGATCCAACCGACGTATGAGGTGAGCATAAGACACCTGGGCGCGCCTGGGGCCTGGGGCGCGCCCTGGAGTATCTTGGGGCCTATGGGGCCCCATTTGTGTTGATTCCACCCCCCAAAATTCACAAATATTCCAAAATAATTCTTCGTAAAATTTTATTGCATTTGGACTTCCTTTGATATGGATATTCTGCGAAACAAAAAACTTGCAAAAAAACAGGAACTGGCACTAGGCACTGGATCAATAGTTTAGTCCAATAAATCATATAAAATGTTGCCAAAATTATGTGAAACTTGTATAATATTGACATGAAACAATCAAAAATTCTAGATACGACAGAGATGTATCATGACACGCATGTATCGTTGCCATTAAGGATAAAAAGATGGGGTCTATTCCTACATGAATAGATCTTGTCTGCATCATGTCATCGCTCTTATTGCATTACTTCGTTTCTCTATGAACTTAATACACTAGATGCATGCTGGATAGCAGTCGATGTGTGGAGTAATAGTAGTAGATACAAAATCCTTTCGGTCTCCTAATCTTGGACATGATGCCTATATACATGATCATTGCCTTGGATATCATCATAATTATTTTCTCTTCTATCAATTGACCAACAGTAATTTGTTTACCCGCTGTTAGGGCATACTTCTCCCTAAGTGGTTTTGGTGATTGATGACAATGTGTTTGCGGACTAATCGTGTGCATTGAGAATTTTAGATAATCAAAGATATGGCACCAGACGATTTGAGCCCCTCGGAGTTTCAAAGTGAAGACGGTTTTCTTTCCCACATTTCATTTTCGGTGGACTTGAGTCATAGGGAAAACCGTACAATAAAGAGGGGGTCCGCTTCGGAAAGGTTTGGGTGGAATCATCACGTACACACTCATACTTGCACCCTATCTTCTTTTCGTGCCAATGGATTTGTACCTTTGTTGAGTAGATGGGGTCATGGAAAGATGCTAACGGTAGTACCGCTGCTAGTACTGCTGGCACTACCTCTCTCTGCTCGGGCCTTGATTTTTTGTGCCGGGTTCCCTGCAGAGCGTGCGGAAATAGGAGCGGCAGTAGGCATTGTAGTACGCCTGTAGGCGGTAGTACCGTCCTTACCACCGCTGCCACTACCGCATGATGTCCTACTCTTCACTTTGACTCTGCTTCTCACAGCGGCAGATGGGGCGGTAGTACCGCTCTAGCCATACTACTGCTGCCCCCACTGCCTACTCACTGTGGTAGGGCAACCCTAGCAGTAGTACCGCTGGGGGTGCGGTAGTACCACTCCGGCGGCACTTCTGGCCCCTGGCCCTGTGCCATTGCCTTTACTCCTGGTGACCGCTCCTGGAGCGGTAGTATAGCTTGTGTGCAGGCTGTGAGCTACATAACGGTTGCATTCTTTCCCCCACTATATAAAAGGGGTCTTCTTCTCCAAGAAGACCTACCTCTTCCTCCCACCAAACTCCATTGTTGCTACAAAGCTCATTTCCCCCCGATCTCTCTCCCTAGCCAATCAAACTTGTTGATTTTATAGGATTGGTTGAGAAGGCCCTGGCCGACACTTCCACCAAGAGAAATTTGATTCCCCCCACTAATCCCTTGCAGATCTTGTTACTCTTGGGTGTTTGAGCACCCTAGATGGTTGAGGTCCCTCGAAGCCACATTCCATTGTGGTGAAGATTCCTGGTGTTGTTGGGAGTGTAGCGACCCAACCTCAAATGGTCAAGTCTCTGTGCTTCAGTGTCATCCCTGGATCGGTAATGCTGACACACACAGTACTCGAAGGATTTATAACAGAGTGGCAATCACACACTTATTACATCAAATGTCTCAAAAGAGAACTTATTACAATAAATATGGCTTAAGGCCATCTAATACGATAACAGCGGAAGGCTTGGAAGATAAAGTGTAAAAAATCAACTCCAACGGCATAGCTGAGCTGCATGGCAACGACCTAATGAACCTTACTCCTCGTCTGAAAAGTCTGCAACATAATACGTTGCAGCCCGAAAACGGGTCAGCACATGGAATATGCTGGCAAAGTAACACAGTAGAGCAAGAACAGAATAATGCTATCACTACATGCATATTTGGCTGGTGGAAAGCTCTATGGTTATAGTTTTTGCGAAAAGCCAATTTTTCCCTACAACAAAGGAATAGAATTTTATTTAACTATCATGGTAGTTGAAACATCATTGAGAAGGTTCCTCCAACTCAATCCCAATTAAAGTAGTTATCAACCCAACAATATTAATTTAGAGTGATGAGATACATATGATAATCCAAGTACTAGATACTCAAGATGTCCATAACCGGGGACACGGCTAACCATGATTAGTTTATACACTCTGCAGAGGTTTGCGCACTTTTCCCCACAAGACTCAATCTCCTCCATTGTATTTCTCGCACTACATGATATTTGAGAAACGGATGACCGAGACATAGTTTTTCAGAAGCATTAACTCTCTACTCCGGATAGACTATACCACCTACAACCCAACTACCTGCTAGTCTACCTCTTCAAGAGCTTCACCCAACTTACTCAACTATGCTAGAGCCCATAATAGCTTGTGTCTGCACACAGAAGTTTCTAGCATGAAATATCTCTGTTCCCTTTGAGCCTGGGTGGCGGACCGTAGGATTATCACACGGGTACTCCGGGATATCCTAGGACAACAGTGGATTCTCCAGGTGTCCGACAAACAATCCACCCAGATGTGTATTAAAGTTGACACCTTAAGTTGAACCATTAATTATCAATCTCACATCTGTCATGGTTTCACTCAAACCCAATCCATGTCTACAAGCATAGCATAGCAATATAAGCAATACGCAGAGGTAACTCCCAGGGTTTGATAATAATAGGGCAATAGGTTCTACCTCATCAAATACTTCCCAAACCCACATGTTAACAAGTCCTAACCATGCAATGTGTAAGGGTTGAAACTAATGCATAAAAACTAGGTGATGAAGGGGTATGATCAAAGTGTTACTTGCCTTGCTGATGATCCGCAAAACCTAGAGACTCGTAGTAGCACGCTTCGCACTCCGGGTGTTCTATCGCAAACAAACAATAGCATACATAAGCAATCAAGCAAAGAAGCATGGGTAAAACTCAAATAAGAGATCTAACCAGAAAGTTCAACTTAAGAACTCCGGTTTGCAAATAGAATCAAATCAAACGTAGCAACAAAACTCAAACTGCGAAAGAAACAAGATCCGATTACTAATCTGAACTAAGGTCAAATTTTTACTGTATCAAAATCTTGTTCAAGTTGGTTAAACAGAAAGAGGTTTTCGAGACGAAGATCTTGGCGCTTGAATCGCCTGATTCCGATAAACGAGCGAAAAGATAAACTAAAACGAAAATCGGATCAGAAATCGCGATCGAAAATAATCGCGGAAAAATCCGAGAAAAAGAAAACTGACGAACAGGCTAACGAGCGAACACCGTTCGTTAAAACGAACGCATGGACGAACGTCCGCTAAATAAACTAAACCGGAAAAAATAAAACTGATCTATTCTAAAAAAATGAACCTAGGGTTTTCTAAAAAAACTGGATCGGCTTTAAAAAAACCGAATGACGGCAAAAGCGGCTTATACCTCCGGCGAGGCTCCGGCTAGGCGGGGCGGCTCCGGCGGGGTCCGGCTGCGACAGCGGGTGGCGCGGGGCGAGGCGCGGCAGCGGCGCGGTGCGGCGTGCGGAGGCGGTGCGCGGCAGGCGGCGGCGGTGCGGTGCGGCGGCGATGCTGCGATGGGCGGGGCGAGGCAGGCGGCAGGGTTCGGGTGGTGGTGTGGGCGGGTCGGGGCGGCCTATAAAAGGAGGGGGTGAAAGCACAAGTGCTCCCTAGGTGGTTTTGATAATTGATGACAACATATCTCTTGTTTGACTAACACTTCTATCTAGCATGTTTCAGATAAGTTCAACAATGGAGTGGCATGGATGTGAAAGTGGAACCCTCAAAATGCTAAGGACAATGGATTGGCTCAAGCTCAAAAGCTCAAGACTCTTCATTTTATATTTTAGTGATCCAAGATCACATTGAGTCCATAGGAAAAGCCAATACTATTAAGGAGGGATGAGGTGTTGCTTAATGAGCCTCTTGCTTCATGTGCTTAGTGATATGCTCCAAAACCCTCAACTACTTTCCCATATCCACATATGACCAAAACCCTAAGCCAAACTCGGTCCTACCGATTTTTCCTATCCGGCGCCACCGAGTTTCAATTGTCATTAGCCACTGCCAAACCCTAGCAATTCGGTTCTACCGATAAGGATCTCGGTCTCACCGAGATGGGATTGCAAACTCTCTGTTACCTATTGTAATATTCTCGGTCCCACCGAGATATGCAATCGGTCCCACCGAGATTGCAATGTAAACTCAGTGTTTCCCCTTTGTAACTTTTCGGTCTCACCGAGTTCCACTCGGTCCCACCGAAAGAGCAAATCGGTCCCACCGAGTTTGCCTGACCAACTCTCTGGTTAGCTAATTACCAAACTCGGTCTCACCGACTTTGTGTAATCGGTCTCACCGAGATTACGTTATGCCCAAACCCTAACCGAATCGGTCCTACCGAGTTGCATGTCAGTCCCACCGAAATTCCTAACGGTCACTAGGTTTACATTTTCGGTCAGACCGAGTTTTATGATTCGGTCCCACCGAGATTGGAAAACTGTGTAACGGTTGGATTTTGTGTGGAGGCTATATATACCCCTCCACCTCCTTCTCATTCAGTGAGAGAGCCATCAGAACACACACATCATTCCAACTCATTTGTTCTGAGAGAGAACCACCTACTCATGTGTTGAGATCAAGACATTCCATTCCTACCATATGAATCTTGATCTCTAGCCTTCCCAAGTTGCTTTCCACTCAAATCTTCTTTCCACCAAATCCAAATCCTATGAGAGAGAGTTGAGTGTTGGGGAGACTATCATTTGAAGCACAAGAGCAAGGAGTTCATTACCTACACACCATTTGTTACTTCTTGGAGAGTGGTGTCTCCTAGATTGGCTAGGTGTCACTTGGGAGCCTCCGACAAGATTGTGGAGTTGAACCAAGGAGTTTGTAAGGGCAAGGAGATCGCCTACTTCGTGAAGATCTACCGCTAGTGAGGCAAGTCCTTCGTGGGCGATGGCCATGGTGGGATAGACAAGGTTGCTTCTTCGTGGACCCTTTGTGGGTGGTTGCTTCTTCATGGACCCTTCGTGGGTGGAGCCCTTCATGGACTCGCGCAACCGTTGCCCTTGGGTGGAGCCCTGTGTGGACTCGCGCAACCGTTACCCTTCGTGGGTTGAAGTCTCCATCAACGTGGATGTAGGATAGCACCACCTATCCGAACCACGGGAAAAACATCCGTGTCTCCAATTGCGTTTGAAATCTCCAAACCCTTCCCTTACATTCTTGCAAGTTGCATGCTTTACATTCCGCTGCTCATATACTCTTTGCATGCTTGCTTGATATGTATTGTGCATATTGAATTTGTGCCTAAACTCCACTTAAACCGAAAAAGATTAAAAATTGCAACTTTAGCACTAAGTGTCTAATCACCCCCCTCTAGACACATCTACTTCTAGATCCTACAAGTGGTATCAGAGCTTTGGTCTCCATTGCCTTGGTTTAACCACCATTGGAGGAAGATGGATGTGTCTACTCTAGGGAGTCTTAGACATAGAGTGCCTATTCTTGATGGAAAGTATTTTCATGAGTGGAAAAATGAGATGATTGTAATCTTCAATCAATATCACTTGAACAAGTATATTGCTAGCCCTTGTGCACCCCATATTGATCCCTTGCATCCTACCCTAGATGAAGATATTTACATGATTCGCAATCTTAGAACTATTGAGCTCATCATTAGAGGATTGCCCAAAAATCTGATTGCTTGGTTGCCTACTCAAGATTGTGCCTATACTATATGGAAATTTCTTGAGGAACAATTTCCCAATCATTCCTTGAAAACTTTGGATGAAATTCTCCGTAAATCCATTGCCTTGAGTAAGATGAACTCTAGTGATCCTAGTTTTGGTAAATGTCTTCTTGAACTTGCCAATCTTAAGCATGCTAAAGGAGATGTTGAAATCATTAATGATATCATACTCAAAGCTATAAGAATTCATAAAAATAACCACTTTGATCATTTATCTAATGAATTACCCTCTCTAGGAAATGATGAGTCACAAGATCATGATGAACATGAATATTATGATGATGATGGTAGTGACTCCGATCTTGACAATGCAATGAGACATTTTGGTCTTATGGCAAATCTTCGGGGATATGAATCAGGAGGAAAGGAATGGGTTCTTGATAGTGGATGCACTGATCATATGACCGGAGATGAAGAGATGTTCCGTGAGCTTGCTGAAAACAACGGCCCTCGAAAATATGTCACCTTTGGTGATAATTCAAAGGGTAAAGTGGTTGGCCTTGGTAAGGTGGCCATCTCACATGATAGTTCCATTCAAAATGTCATGCTTGTTGAATCTCTTGGCTACAACTTACTTTCAGTATCTAGACTTGCTGATTTCGGGTTGAATGTCCTATTTACTGAGGTAGATTGCCAAGTATTTCGTCGAGACAATCATAAAATGGTCTTTACGGGTATGCGTAGAGGTGATCTTTATATTGTTGATTTCTCTAAAAAGGCACAACCTAAAACTTGCTTTGTTGCTAAATCCTCAAAAGGCTGGTTGTGGCATAGACGACTAGGTCACGTTGGCATGAGAAACCTTGACAAGCTTATTAAAGGAAATCATATCCTTGGAGTTAACGATGTCATATTTGATAAGGATAGACTTTGCAGTGCTTGTCAAGCAGGTAGGTTGGAGGAAGACATCACGTGAAAAACATCATGACCACAAGGAGGCCACTCGAGCTGCTTCACATGGATCTTTTTGGTCCCAATGCCTACAAGAGTCTCGGTGGAAATTCTTTTGGTCTAGTTATAGTTGACGATTTTTCAAGATTTACGTGGGTGTTTTTTCTTAATGACAAATCGCAGGTCCAGAAGATCTTCAGAAACTTCGCTAGGAAAGCCCAAAATCAGTTTGATGTGAAGATCAAGAAGGTTCGGAGTGACAACGGAACGGAGTTCAAGAACGCAAATGTGGACTCCTTTCTTGACGAAGAAGGGATTTCACACGAGTTCTCGGCTACATACACACCTCAACAAAATGGAGTTGTTGAGAGGAAGAACCAGACGCTCATTGAAATGGCAAGGACAATGCTTGATGAATACAAGACGCCAAAGCACTTTTGGGCAGAAGCGGTTGAGACAGCTTGTCACGCAACAAATCGCTTATACCTTCACAAGCTACTCGGCAAGACGGCATACGAGCTCCTCACCGGTAACAAGCCTCAAGTTGGATACTTTCGAGTATTCGGCTCAAAGTGCTACATTCTTGATAAGCATCGTCGTTCAAAGTTTGCTCCTAAATCTCATGAAGTTTTTCTACTTGGTTATGGATCAAACTCTCACACTTACCGTGTCTACAACAATTTCACCCAAAAGGTTGAAGAGACGGTAGATGTGAAGTTTGATGAATCTAATGGCTCGCAAGTAGAGCAATTGCCAATTGATGTAGGAGACAAAGATCCTTCAGAAGCAATTCAAGATTTGTCCATTGGCAAAATTCGTCCAACGGAGGTGAAGGAGAGTACTTCATCCGTCCAAGTGGAAGCTTCTACTTCACGACAAGGTGAACCAAGAATCGACACAGAAGCATCCACAAGTGGACCACATCAAGATGAAGAAAACGAGGAAGTACGTCAAGATGAACATCAACAACCTCCTTCTCCACCACGACAAGAGAACGACGACGTCAACAATGAAGAAGGCCAAGAAGAAGAACAAGATGAAGAAGATGCTCAACAAAGACCCAAGCAGAAGCTCTCACGAGTTCGAGCAAGAATTGCCAAAGATCATCCCGTCGAGCAAATCCTCAATGGTATACAAAGCGGGAGAATCACTCGCTCAAAAACTCGTTTAGCTAACTTTTGTGAAAACTATTCATTCATCTCTAGCATTGAACCAATGAAGGTTGAAGAAGCATTGGAAGATCCGGATTGGATAAACGCTATGCATGAAGAGCTACATAACTTTGAGAGAAACCAAGTTTGGACATTGGTTGAGAAGCCCGACAACAACCACAACATCATTGGTACTAAATGGGTGTTTCGCAACAAGTAAGATGAATATGGACAAGTGGTTCGCAACAAAGCACGTCTCGTCGCCCAAGGATACACACAAGTCGAAGGTATGGACTATGGTGAGACGTATGCTCCCGTTGCTAGACTTGAGTCCATTCGCATCTTACTTGCTTATGCTAATCACCATAATATCACCTTGTACCAAATGTACATTAAAAGTGCTTTTCTAAATGGAGAAATAGAGGAGGAAGTTTATGTCAAACAACCTCCCGGTTTCGTCAATTCTAAGAAACCAAATCATGTTTACAAACTTCACAAAGCTCTTTACGGTCCTAAACAAGCTCCTAGAGCATGGTATAAATGCTTGACCAAGTTCCTTACTACAAGTGGTTTTGAAATTGGTAAAATTGATTCTACTCTTTTTACTAAAAGGGTTAATGGAGAACTATTTGTATGCCAAATTTATGTTGATGACATCATATTTGGTTCAACTAACCCTCTCTTTAGTGAAAAGTTTGGAAAGCTAATGTCAGAGAAGTTTGAGATGTCTATGATGAGTGAACTCAAATTCTTTCTCGGGTTGCAAATCAAGCAAACTAAGGAAGGTACATTTGTCTCTCAAACAAAGTACACCAAGGACTTATTCAAGAAGTTCAATATGCAAGAATGCAAAGGTATGTCTACACCCATGCCCACTAGTGGACACAATGATTTAACCAAAGATGGTGAACCTGTTGATCAAAAGGTTTATCGCTCTATGATTGGTTCATTGTTGTACCTATGTGCTTCACGTCCCGATATAATGCTAAGTGTGTGCATGTGTGCTCGATATCAAACTGCTCCTAAAGATTGTCATCTTAAAGCTGTGAAAAGGATAGTGAGATATTTAATCCATACACCAAATTTTGGCATTTGGTATCCTAAGAGGTCTTCTTTTGATCTTGTTGGCTATTCCGACTCAGATTATGCCGGAGACAAGGTTGATAGAAAGTCCACTTCGGGTACTTGTCAATTCCTTGGTAGATCTCTTGTGTCTTGGTCTTCCAAGAAACAAAACTCGGTATCCTTATCCACCGCCGAAGCGGAATACATTGCTGCTGGTTCATGTTGTGCTCAATTACTTTGGATGACCCAAACTCTTAAAGATTATGGGATTTATGTGAAACATGTTCCACTACTTTGTGACAATGAAAGTGCTATCAAAATTGGTCATAATCCTGTACAACATTCTCGAACTAAGCATATTGAAGTTCGTCATCATTTCATTCGAGATCATGTTGCTAAGGGTGACATAAATCTTAAGCATGTTCGCACCGATAAGCAATTAGCGGATATATTCACTAAACGGCTTGATGAGAAAGTGTTTTGCAGGTTGAGAGGAGAATTGAACATCATTGATGCCTCGAACTTGGAGTAGAAACTCCATTGGATACATGCAAGACATGAGCTTATGACTAATCCATGATATATCTCTTATGATAACTATCTTATGTCTTGGATATATTTGCACCTTGCATGTTGTCTAACCCGTGTAGGTGCTTGGTTGAATCTAATTCCATGAGTTTGCGACTCACTCATATCTTGAGCAATCTCTACATCACCAAGACTCTACACAATAGTGGTTGAAGACAAGGAAGCACAAAACCATTTAAACATATCCTTTGACAAATTCTATGTTGAGCTTCATGATTGTCATTTTTGGATACACAAGTGCTCTTCCTTGCAAGAACTAACGCATGTAGGTAGATGAACTCAAACTCCAAGTGGTGCTCCCAACTCTTAATGAACTACATCAACCCTGAGCACCCACACAAGTTCAACTACATGAGCAAGAACCACATCACCACCCAAGGTATGTCATTCCATCTTAGAGAAGCTTTACTCCAAGACATGAGTCAAAGCAACTCAACAAGATGTGAATACATCAAGATGCTTAAACAAAAAATGGTAACCCCATTTTGAACTTAAACGATGAGTATGACCTATGATCAAGTGTTCTCACTTGACTCCTAAGTCAATATACTCTAACATAGGTGACTATGTCACCGCCCAACTCTAGATGAAGCTCTCTTGTATCCTTTTCTGTGTTATTGCATTTGTCTCATGCATGTTTAGTTTCTTTCTTTTGTTTAACAAAAAAAACTTCATCTAGATCTTTTAGTTTCTTCTCTTTCCTCTTTGTTTTTGTGTTTTTGTTCTGCATATTTCTGCATCAAATTCCTTGCAAATCCATCACTTAATTCATTCCAAATCTTTGTGAGATCTTACTTGACTAGTGAGCTGAGGTGAAAAGTGTTTTTCTCTGTAAACTCGGTTTCACTGACTTGCAAATTTCGGTCTAACCGAATCTTTTCGGTACCACCGAAATGTGCCACTCGGTGCCACCGATTTTGCAATCAGAAAAACAGTTTGCCACTTGTTCTACATTTCTTATGATCCAGCTCCACTCAATGAATCTTGTCCTCCACAAGCATCACAATTTTATCCTCTGCCTTGTGCTGAACCTCAAGGACCAAACCCTTTCGACGGATTCCAGGAAAAACCTTCTTCGAAATTGATGTCAAAGGGGGAGAGAGAGATCACATCAAAGCTTGCAGGAAAGAGAGATCACACCATGAGAGTAAAAGTATTAAGGGGGAGAGAGAGATCTCCAGGGGGAGAGAAAAATACTCAAGGATCCCAGATGCTTGATGTTCAAGAGGAGAGATGCCACATGTCTTTTGGGGGAAAGACATGTTCATATGAACTCATTTGAATTTAGTTCTATTCAGCTCTGATTTTCTGTTTCCTATCTTCTCCCAATATCGCATGTAAGATTCAGGGGGAGCAAGACACCTAAAGGAAAAGAAATCAGCCAAATTCATTACATATCTTTATTATTGGGGACATGTTGAATCCAATGATATCACTCTCTACATGTCATCCCAGTCTTGGCACTCTTGTGGTTTCTTTTGTTTGCTCTGGCTAGTGCACGTACCTGTGTTATCTAACCTTGTTTGCAGGTTCATTCCATTCTACGCCAACTCGAAACCACAAGGTAAGTATATGCATCAAAATCATGAGTATGAGGAGTTCTTGCTTATGTACATACTGTTTGCAAGAAGGACTCATGAGCATGAAGGTATTTTCCTTAATAATCTTTTGCTCTGATGCATATGGCCAAGATGCATGTAACACATTGCCTACTCTGTCATGACTATGCTCTCACATGCCTCTATATTTCATATTTACATGAGTGCATACATGTAGGGGGGCCTATGCTTGCTACATGTTCTTCCAAAGCTTTACTTGCTGTTCTGTATATCTTTATCTAAAGCTTTGATGTATGTTGCCATCAATTACCAAAAAGGGGGAGATTGAAAGCACAAGTGCTCCCTAGGTGGTTCTGATAATTGATGACAACATATCTCTTGTTGGACTAACACTTCTATCTAGCATGTTTCAGATAAGTTCAACAATGGAGTGGCATGGATGTGAAAGTGGAACCCTCAAAATGCTAAGGACAATGGATTGGCTCAAGCTCAAAAGCTCAAGACTCTTCATTTTATATTTTAGTGATCCAAGATCACATTGAGTCCATAGGAAAGGCCAATACTATTAAGGAGGGATGAGGTGTTGCTTAATGAGCCTCTTGCTTCATGTGCTTAGTGATATGCTCCAAAACCCTCAACTACTTTCCCATATCCACATATGACCAAAACCCTAAGCCAAACTCGGTCCTACCGATTTTTCCTATCCGGCGCCACCGAGTTTCAATTGTCATTAGCCACTGCCAAACCCTAGCAATTCGGTTCTACCGATAAGGATCTCGGTCTCACCGAGATGGGATTGCAAACTCTTTGTTACCTATTGTAATATTCTCGGTCCCACCGAGATTGGAATGTAAACTCAGTGTTTCCCCTTTGTAACTTTTCGTTCTCACCGAGTTCCACTCGGTCCCACCGAAAGAGCAAATCGGTCCCACCGAGTTTGCCTGACCAACTCTCTGGTTAGCTAATTACCAAACTCGGTCTCACCGAGTTTGTGTAATCGGTCTCGCCGAGATTACGTTATGCCCAAACCCTAACCGAATCGGTCCTACCGAGTTGCATGTCAGTCCCACCGAAATTCCTAACGGTCACTAGGTTTACATTTTCGGTCAGACCGAGTTTTATGATTCGGTCCCACCGAGATTGGAAAACTGTGTAACGGTTGGATTTTGTGTGGAGGCTATATATACCCCTCCACCTCCTTCTCATTCAGTGAGAGAGCCATCAGAACACACACATCATTCCAACTCATTTGTTCTGAGAGAGAACCACCTACTCATGTGTTGAGATCAAGACATTCCATTCCTACCATATGAATCTTGATCTCTAGCCTTCCCAAGTTGCTTTCCACTCAAATCTTCTTTCCACCAAATCCAAATCCTATGAGAGAGAGTTGAGTGTTGGGGAGACTATCATTTGAAGCACAAGAGCAAGGAGTTCATTACCTACACACCATTTTTTACTTCTTGGAGAGTGGTGTCTCCTAGATTGGCTAGGTGTCACTTGGGAGCCTCCGACAAGATTGTGGAGTTGAACCAAGGAGTTTGTAAGGGCAAGGAGATAGCCTACTTCGTGAAGATCTACCGCTAGTGAGGCAAGTCCTTCGTGGGCGATGGCCATGGTGGGATAGACAAGGTTGCTTCTTCGTGGACCCTTTGTGGGTGGTTGCTTCTTCGTGGACCCTTTGTGGGTGGAGCCCTTCGTTGACTCGCGCAACCGTTGCCCTTGGGTGGAGCCCTGTGTGGACTCGCGCAACTGTTACCCTTCGTGGGTTGAAGTCTCCATCAACGTGGATGTAGGATAGCACCACCTATCCGAACCACGGGAAAAACATCCGTGTCTCCAATTGCGTTTGAAATCTCCAAACCCTTCCCTTACATTCTTGCAAGTTGCATGCTTTACATTCCGCTGCTCATATACTCTTTGCATGCTTGCTTGATATGTATTGTGCATATTGAATTTGTGCCTAAACTCCACTTAAACCGAAAAAGATTAAAAATTGCAACTTTAGCACTAAGTGTCTAATCACCCCCCTCTAGACACATCTACTTCTAGATCCTACAGGGGGCTTGCTTGCGGGAGGGGGCAAGGCGGCGGCGGGACAGAGTCCCGTTCGGACTCGCGGCGGGAAGCGTCCGCGCCGGGGACGAGGCAGACGGGGCGGTTGGGCCGGCCCGGCTGGCTGGGCTTCGGCCCAGTCGGCGGGGCTTCGGCCGAGTCGGCGGGGTGAAGCTCTTTTTTTAAATAATTTCACCAAAACTTCAATAAATCCTAGAAAAATAAATAAAAATCTAAAAATGTCAAAACAAATTTTCATCGTATAAATAGAATATTTAGAACAAGATGAACATTTTCTTGGCCCTAAAATGCAACTTCGAAAAATGTGCAATTTTTCTAATTCAAATAAAATAGCAATAAACTCCGAATAAAATCAAATATTTGATTTTAATATTTTTCCTCCAACATTTCATTTATTTTGGAGAAGTCATATTATCTCCCCTCATATATTTTAATATGAAATATTTTCGGAGAGAAAAATAATTAAAACCAAAAATCCTCATTTCAATATTTGATAGAATTCAAATATGAAAATAGTGAAATCCCCAACTCTCTACGAGGGTCCTTGAGTTGCTTAGAATTTCGAGGATCATGAAATGAAATGCAGCAAAATATGATATGCATGAATGATCTATGTATAACATTCCAAATTGAGAATTTGGGATGTTACAAACCTACCCCCCCCCTTAAGATGAATCTCGCCCTCGAGATTCGGGTTGGCTAGAAAATAGGTGTGGGTGGTCTTTGCGAAGATCATCCTCTCGTTCCCAGGTGGCTTCATCCTCGATATGGTGGCTCCACTAAACTTTGCAAAACTTGATAACCTTGATGCGGGTGACTCGGCTGGCAAATTCAAGAATCCTGACTGGGTTCTCCTCATATGTCAGATCACTATCCAACTGAATCGCCTCCAAGGGCACCGTATCTCTTAGCGGTATAACGGCCATCTCCGCGTGACATTTCTTCAACTGTGAAACATGAAACACATCATGAACTCCTGACAATCCTTCGGGTAATTCCAACTTATAAGCAACCTCTCCCATACGCTCCAAAACTCTGTATGGTCCCACAAAGCGTGCCGCTAGCTTTCCCTTAACTCCAAAACGCTTAACTCCTCCGAGTGGTGATACTCGAAGATACACTCTGTCTCTAATTTCATAGGCTACCTCCTTGCATTTTGAATCCGCATAACTCTTCTGTCGCGACTGAGCTACCTCCAGTCTATATCTAATCAATTTAAACTTCTCTTCTGATTCCTTAATCAAATCTGGTTCGAACAATTGTCGGTCTCCAACTTCATCCCACAACAACGGTGTCCTGCACCTCCTTCCGTATAAAGCTTCGAAAGGTGCCATCTTCAAACTGTCCTGGTAACTGTTGTTGTACGAGAACTCTGCATAGGGAAAGTTGTCATCCCAACTAGATCCATAATCTAGCACGCAGGCCCCCAACATATCCCCCAGAATCTCGTTAACTCTCTCGGTCTGTCCATCTGTCTGCGGGTGGAATGCTGTATTGAACTCCAGTATGGTTCCCAAAGTTTCATGCAACTGATTCCAAAACTTTGAGGTAAACTGGGTTCCTCTATCTGATACAATTGTCCTCGGAACTCCATGCAAAAACATACGATCCTGGTCATGTATATCTTGGCCAACTTCGCACTGGTATAGGTGGTTTTCACTGGGATAAAGTGAGCTACTTTGGTCAAGCAATCAACTACTACCCATATAGAATCATATCCTGATTTGGACCTGGGCAATCCGGTGATAAAATCCATGCCAAGCTTTTCCCACTTCCATTCGGGTATCGGCATAGGTTGTAACAATCTGGCTGGCTTTTGATGTTCTGCCTTCACTCTCTGATAGACATCACACACGGCTGCATACTCGGAAATATCCTTCTTCATACCAGTCCACCAGAAACGCTCCTTTAAATCCACATACATCTTGGTGTTTCCGGGGTGAATTGAGTATGATGAGTCATGAGCCTCCTGAAGTATTAACTTCCTGATCTCTGTGTTATTTGGCACATAAACATGGTCCTCAAACCATAAGGTGTCGTGTTCATCCTCACGAAAACCTTTGGCCTTTCCTTTGCTCATTCTCTCTTTTATCTGAGCAATCTCTTTGTCATCCTTCTGAGCTTCTCGAATCTTTCCCAACAATGTAGACTGAACCTCCATTGTTGCAACAAAACCTCTAGGAACAATCTCCAATCGAAGTGTCCTAAGATCCTCTGCTAACTCCTTTGGCAATCTTGTGCTTACGAGGATGTTAGCATAACTCTTCCGGCTGAAAGCGTCTGCTACGACATTGGCCTTGCATGGATGATAGTGAAGCTTCATGTCATAATCCTTTATAATCTCCAACCATCTCCTCTGGCTAAGGTTCAGCTCCTTCTGTGTGAAAATGTACTTCAAACTCTTATGATCCGTGTACACATCACAACGGTTTCCAATAAGGTAATGCCTCCAAGTCTTCAACGCATGCACTACGGCAGCCAACTCCAAATCATGTATGGCATAATTTAACTCATGTGGTTTCAGTTTTCGTGAGGCATAGGAAACAACTCTTCCATCCTGCATAAGCACACGTCCAAGTTCTAGGCGAGAGGCATCGCAATACACTTGGACCTCCTTACATATATCTGGTAGAATCAGCACTAGGGCTGTAGTCAAACGTTTCTTTAACTCCTGAAAACTCGCCTCACATACTTCTGTCCATTTAAATTTGGTATCCTTGTTCAATAACTCCGTCATTGGCTTCACAATTTTGGAAAAAATTCTCGATGAATCTCCGATAGTATCCTGCGAGTCCAAGAAAACTGCGGATCTCGCTAACTGAAGTGGGTGCCAACCATTCAGTGACTGACTGAACCTTGGTGGGATCTACTGCTACACCTTCTCCTAATATAACATGTCCAAGGAATCCGACTTCCTTTAACCAAAACTCACATTTGCTGAACTTGGCATACACTGGTGTTCCCTGAGTTTCTCGAGAACTAAACGCAAATGCTCCTTGTGCTCCTCTTCATGCTTTGAGTATACCATTATGTCATCAATGAACACCACAACAAACTTATCCAAATATTCCATGAACATCTTGTTCATCATGCACATGAAATAGGTAGGGGCGTTAGTCAGTCCAAATGACATGACCGTATACTCATATAACCCGTACCTTGTGGTAAAGGCGGTTTTAGGTATATCCTTCTCCCGGATCTTCAGCTGGTGATATCCTGGTCGCAGATCGATCTTTGAAAACACCTTAGCTCCTTGCAACTGGTCAAACAAATCATTGATCATCGGCAGTGGGTATTTGTTCTTGATCGTGACCTCATTTAACACACGATAATCAACAACCATCCTTAGAGACTTATCCTTCTTCTCAACCAAAAGCACTGGGGCTCCCCATGGTCATGAACTCCGTCGGATGTAACCCTTCTCCAATAACTCCTTGATTTCCTTCTTAATCTCCTCCACATCATTTGTCGGCATTTGGTAGGGTCTCTTTGAAATTGGCCCGGTACCTGGCAATAGCTCTATCAAAAACTCGATGTCTCGATCCGGCGGCATGCCTGGTAACTCCTCTGGAAAAACATCTGGGTAATCCTTCACTATAGGCACTTCCTCCTGAACAATTCCCGTGAGGGTATTTACTTGGCTACTCCTGGGCGCATGCCTAGATACATACTTAATCCTTTTTCCCTCAGGGGTGGTGATACAAATTGATTTACTAACACAAGCAATGCTTCCTCCATACTTTGACATCCAGTCCATGCCTAATATCACATCCAATCCTTGTGACTTCAAAATTATTAGGTCTGACGGGAAAACATGGCTACCAATGGTTAAGGGTATCTGGTCGCACCATCGACTAGCCATATACTCTACTCTAGGTGAACTCACTAACAGAGGGGTCCTAAGGGTTTGGGTTGGTAGTTTAAACTTATCCACGAATCCCCTTGATATGTATGAATGTGATGCACCAGTATCAAAAAGAATAAGGGCGGTAAAAGACTTAACCAAAAACTTACCAATAACCGCGTCTGGCTGCTCTTCAACCTCCTCCACGTTAACGTGGTTCACTTGTCCTTTGTTGAATGGATTGGGCTTCTTTCCAGCGCTCCCATTACCGTTTCCATTCTTCGCTTCAGGGCACTCCGTGGCATAGTGTCCAGTCTTCCCGCACTTGAAACAAGTAACATGGCTTAGGTCTCTCTTGGCGGGTGTGGCTGGATTGGGGCGGTTCTGATTGTTGCTTGCTCCATTCCCATTTCCATTCCTCGGGCCAGTATGATTATGGGTACTTCCTCCATTGTGGGTGTGGCCTCCATGGTTATGAACAAGTCTCCCGAGTTCGGGGTTAGGCGAGGCTTCTGCTGAGCTCCCGAATTATACCTTCCTTGTCCATACTTCCTCTTACGGCTCTCAATCTGCTGCTGCTTCCCTTCAATCATAAGAGCCTTATCTACCAACTCCTAGTAGTTGGTGAATGTTGCCACCATCAACTGCATGCTCATCTCATCATTCAACCCTTCCATAAACTTCTCCTGCTTCGCGGCATCTGTGGCCACATCATCGGGGGCATAGCGAGATAACTTGCTAAACTCATCCACGTACTGAGCCACAGTACGGTTCCCCTGGCGCAAGTTGCGAAACTCTCGCTTCTTCATACTCATAGCTCCTATTGAGACATGGGCGGTGCGGAATGCTTGCTGAAACTGATCCCATGTAACAGTGGCTATAGGATAGGTAACTATGTAATTCTCCCACCATGAGGTTGCTGGTCCATCCAACTGATGTGCGGCAAAACGCACCTTCTCAGCATATGTACATCATGTAGTGGTTAACTCCCTTCCAATCCTGCGGAGCCAATCATCTGCCACTATCGGCTTGGTGTTGCTGGAAAACACCGGCGGCTGCAACCTTAGAAAGCGGGCTAAGTTGTCAACTGGTGGAGGTGGTGGGTTGTTGTTGTTGTTGCCTTGATTCTGAACTAACAACTGCATCAGGGTATTCTGCTGCTGGATTAACTAAGTGAGCTCCGGTGGGAAAGTAAATCTGGGGTCACGTCTCGGAGGCATCTGAGGGTTTGGAGGGAAGAGAATAGAATAGAATGAGGTCTAGTGAGAAAAACACTACCCATATGCACATGAGACAAACACAATCATATCACTCAATCAATCAAGCAAGGGCATACAATCGATCTAACTATCATTACAAAAGTGTTCGGACTATACTATATACATGGTGGAATAGTACTACTGATATGGTGGTCTACTAGAAATATTGATCGGTCGAAGACTCCATAATGTCTGCTCCAGCTTCGTCTTCATAGTCATCATCGCTATCGTCGGGGTCCGAGTCGGTATCGTCGATGATGATGTAGTCCTTAGAACGAATCTCCTTGGGTTCTTCATCTTCTCCTCCTGGTGTGGGGTCTCCCATGAATACTCCTAGCTTCCTTTCTAGATAGTCATTCTTCCCCACTAGTACGGCGATTTCCTCCTCATAATCTTTGCGTGTAGCCTTGAGTTCTTCCTCCAGTTTCGTCATCCTTGTCATTGCCTTCTTTAGATCTATCATGCCTGCACACATCTGGTTCTCCTGGCGACGAATGTGCTGGTTTAGCTCCTGAATGAAAGCGGCGATTGATCTATCCTTCCTGGTGCTAATCATCTCCCATTGCTCATCTCGGCGCCCACAAATCTGGTAGATAGTATCCTTAAGCTCCTTATGGTAAACTTCTCCAATGCGTCCCATGGTGATGTGAGCTGCCATACTCTTTCCTAGACTCCAGGTTGGTGCATCAAAGGAAAACTCTATGGTTTTGGTGACTGGCGCGAATGTCCTTCCTGGAACTTGAACTTGAATCTTCCATTGCTCCTCTTCTGGTTATGTGGCGTTGTAAGTCCCGATGAAGCTTGGTATTCCAATGTTCAGGTACCTAGTGACTTCCATCAAGTGTCGTCCAAAGGGTGCGTATTCATCCGGTTGTGCAAACTTGTTCCTTGCGTCCGCCATCCTAAAGAGTAGAAAATGGAGAGGAGTCAGAAATGAGAAGAGAGTAGTGATCTAGGGCTTTAGCTTAGTGGTCATGTCCTACACTCAGTGTGTGCTCTGATACCATCTTGTAGCGACCCGACCTAAAACGTCAAGTCTCTGTGCTTCAGTGTCATCCCTGGATCGGTAATGCTGACACACATAGTACTCGAAGGATTTATAACATAGTGGCAATCACACACTTATTACATCGAATGTCTCAAAAGAGAACTTATTACAATATATATGGCTTAAGGCCATCTAATACAATAACAGCGGAAGGCTTGGAAGATAAAGTGAGTCCATCAACTCCAACGGCATAGCTGAGCTGCACGGCAACGACCTAACGAACCTTACTCCTCGTCTGAAAAGTCTGCAACATAATACGTTGCAGCCCGAAAATGGGTCAGCACATGGAATATGCTGGCAAAGTAACACAGTAGAGCAAGAACAGAATAATGCTATCACTACATGCATATTTGGCTGGTGGAAAGCTCTATGGTTATAGTTTTTGCGAAAAGCCATTTTTTTCTACAACAAAGGAATAGAATTTTATTTAACTATCATGGTAGTTGAAACATCATTGAGAAGGTTCCTCCAACTCAATCCCAATTAAAGTAGTTATCAACCCAACAATATTAATTTAGAGTGATGAGATACATATGATAATCCAAGTACTAGATACTCAAGATGTCCATAACCGGGGACACGGCTAACCATGATTAGTTTATACACTCTGCAGAGGTTTGCGCACTTTTCCCCACAAGACTCAATCTCCTCCGTTTGATTTCTCGCACTACATGATGTTTGAGAAACGGATGACCGAGACATAGTTTTCAGAAGCATTAACTCTCTTCTCGGGATGGACTATACCACCTACAACCCAACTACCTGGTAGTCTACCTCTTCAAGAGCTTCACGCAACTTACTCAACTATGCTAGAGCCCATAATAGCTTGTGTCTGCACACGGAAGTTTCTAGCATGAAATATCTCAGTTCCCTTTGAGCCTGGGTGGCGGACCGTAGGATTATCACACGGGTACTCCGGGATATCCTAGGACAACACTGGATTCTCCAGGTGCCCGAAAAACAATCCACCCAGATGTGTATTAAAGTTGCCACCTTAAGTTGAACCATTAATTATCAATCTCACATCTGTCATGGTTTCACTCAAACCCAATCCACGTCTACGAGCATAGCATAGCAATATAAGCAATACGCAGAGGTAACTCCCAGGGTTTGATAATAACATGGCAATAGGTTCTACCTCATCAACTACTTTCCAAACCCACATGTTAACAAGTCCTAACCGTCCAATGTGTAAGGGTTGAAACTAATGCATAAAAACTGGGTGATAAAGGAGTATGATCAAAGTGTTACCTGCATTGCTGATGATCCGCAAAACCTAGAGACTCATAGTAGCACGCTTCGCACTCTGGGTGTTCTATCACAAACAAACAATAGCATACATAAGCAATCAAGCAAAGAAGCACGGGTAATACTCAAATAAGAGATCTAACCAAAAATTTCAACTTAAGAACTCCGGTTTGCAAAAAGAATCAAATCAAACGGAGCAACGAAACTCAAACTGCGAAAGAAACAAGATCCAATTACTAATCTGGACTAAGGTCAATTTTTAATGTATCAAAATCTTGTTCAAGTTGGTTAAACAGAAAGAGGTTTTCGAGATGAAGATCTAGGTGCTTGAATCTCCTGATTCTGATAAATGAGCGAAAAGATAAACTAAAACGAAAATCGGATCAGAAATCGCGATCGAAAATAATCGTGAAAAATCCGAGAAAAAGAAAACTGACGAACAGGCTAACGAACGAACGTTCATTGTCCGCGGCTAACGAGTGAACACCGTTCATTAAAACGAAAGCACGGATGAACGTTCGCTAAATAAACTAAACCAGAAAAAAATAAACGGATCTATTCTAAAAACGAACCTAGGGTTTTCTGAAAAAACGAATCGGTTTTAAAAAAACCGAACGACGGCAACGGCGGCTTATACCTCTGGCGAGGCTCCAGCGGGGTCCGGCTGCGGCGGTGGGTGGCGCAGGGCAAGGAGCGGCAGCGGCGCGGTGCGGCTTGCGGAGGCGGGGCGTGGCAGGCGGCGACAGTGCGGTGTGGCGGCGGCGCTGCGACGGGCGGGGCGAGGCAGGCGGCGGGGTTCGGGTGGTGGTGTGTGGGGGTCGGGGCGGCGCTATAAAAGGATGGGGCTTGCTTGGTGGAGGGGGCAAGGCGGCGGCGGGACAGAGTCCCGGTCGGACTCGTGGCGGGAGGCGTCCGCGCCGGGGACGAGGTGGACGGGGCGGTTGGGCCAGCCTGGCTGGCTGGGCTTCGGCCCAGTCGGCCGGGTGAAGCTCTTTTTTTAATAATTTCACCGAAAATTAAATAAATCCTAGAAAAATAAATAAAAACTAAAAATTCCAAAACAAATTTTCATCGTCTAAATAAAATATTTAGAACAAGATGAACATTTTCTTGGCCCTAAGTGTAACTTTGAAAAACGTGCAATTTTTGTAATTTAAATAAAATAGCAATAAACTCCAAATAAAATCAAATGTTTGATTTTAATATTTTTCCTCCAACATTTCATTTATTTTGGAGAAGTCATATTATCTCCCCTCATATATTTTAATATGAAATATTTTTGGAGAGAAAAATAATTAAAACCAAAAATCCTCGTTTCAATATTTGATAGAATTCAAATATGAAAACAGTGAAATCCCCTACTCTCTCCGAGGGTCCTTGAGTTGCTTAGAATTTCGAGGATCGCGAAACTAAATGCAGCAAAATATGATATGCATGAATGATCTATGTATAATATTCCAAATTGAGAATTTGGGATGTTACAAACCTACCCCCCCCCCTTAAGATGAATCTCGCCCTCAAGATCCGGGTTGGCTAGAAAATAGGTGTGGGTGGTCTTTGCGAAGATCATCCTCTCGTTCCCAGGTGGCTTCATCCTCGGTATGGTGGCTCCACTAAACTTTCCAAAACTTGATAACCTTGTCGCGGGTAACTTGGCTGGCAAATTCAAGAATCCTGACTGGCTTCTCCTCATATGTCAGATCACTGTCCAACTGAATCGCCTCCAAGGGCACCATATCTCTTAGAGGTATATCGGCCATCTCAACGTGACATTTCTTCAACTGTGAAACATGAAACACATGAAACACATCATGAACTCCTAACAATCCTTCAGGTAATTCCAGCTTATAAGCAACCTCTCCCATACGCTCCAAAACTTTGTATGGTCCCACAAAGCGTGCCACTAGCTTTCCCTTAACTCCAAAGCGCTAAACTCCTCGGAGTGGTGATACTCGAAGATACACTCTGTGTCTAATTTCATAGGCTACCTCCCTGCGTTTTGAATCCACATAACTCTTCTGTCGGGACTGAGCTACCTTCAGTCTATCTCTAATCAATTTAACCTTCTCTTCTGATTCCTTAATCAAATCTGGTCCGAACAACTATCGATCTCCAACTTCATCCCACAACAACGGTGTCCTGCACCTCCTTCCGTATAAAGCTTCGAAAGGTGCCTTCTTCAAACTGGCCTGGTAACTGTTGTTGTATGAGAACTCTGTGTAGGGCAAGTTATCATCCCAAATAGATCCATAATCTAGCGCGCAGGCCCTCAACATATCCTCCAGAATCTGGTTGACTCTCTCGGTCTGTCCATCTGTCTGCGGGTGGAGTGCTGTACTGAACTCCAGTCTGGTTCCCAAAGTTTCATGCAATTGATTCCAAAACTTTGAGGTAAACTGGGTTCCTCTATCTAATGCAATTGTCCTCGGAACTCCATGCAAACATACGATCCTGGTCATGTATATCTTGGCCAACTTCGCACTGGTATAGGTGGTTTTCACTGGGATAAAGTGAGCTACTTTGGTCAAGCGATCAACTACTACCCATATAGAATCATATCCTGATTTGGACCTGGGCAATCCGGTGATAAAATCCATGCCAAGCTTTTCCCACTTCCATTCGGGTATCGGCATAGGTTGTAACAATCCAGCTAGCTTTTGATGTTCTGCCTTCACTCTCTGACAGACATCACACACAGCTACATACTCGGCAATATCCTTCTTCATACCAGTCCACCAGAAACGCTCCTTTAAATCCACATACATCTTGGTGTTTCCGGGGTCAATTGAGTATGGTGAGTCATGAGCCTCCTGAAGTATTAACTTCCTGATCTCTGTGTTATTTGGCATATAAACACGGTCCTCAAACCATAAGGTGTCGTGTTCATCCTCATGAAAACCTTTGGCCTTTCCTTTGCTCATTCTCTCTTATATCTGAGCAATCTCTTTGTCATCCTTCTGAGCTTCTCGAATCTTTCCCAACAATGTAGACTGAACCTCCATTATTGCAACAAAACCTCTAGGAACAATCTCCAATCGAAGTTCCCTAAGATCCTCTACTAAATCCTTTGACAATCCTGTGCTTATGAGGATGTTAGCATAACTCTTCCGGCTCAAAGCGTTTACTACGTAATTGGCCTTGCCTGGATGATAGTGAAGCTTCATGTCATAATCCTTTATAAGCTCCAACCATCTCCTCTGCCTAAGGTTCAGCTCCTTCTGTGTGAAAATGTACTTCAAACTCTTATGATCCGTGTACACATCACAATGGTTTCCAATAAGGTAATGCCTCCAAGTCTTCAACGCATGCACTACGACAGCCAACTCCAAATCATGTGTGGCATAATTTAACTCATGCGGTTTCAGTTGTCGTGAGGCATACAAAACAACTCTTCCATCTTGCATAAGCACACTTCCAAGTCCTAGACAAGAGGCATCGTAATACACTTGGAACTCCTTACGTATATCCGGGAGAATCAGCACTGGGGCTGTAGTCAAACATTTCTTTAACTCCTAAAAACTCGCCTCACATTCTTTTGTCCATTTAAATTTGGTATCCTTCTTCAATAACTCCGTCATTGGCTTCACAATTTTGGAAAAATTCTTGATGAATCTCCGATAGTATCCTGCGAGTCCAAGAAAACTGCGGATCTCGCTAACTGAAGTGGGTGCCAAACATTCAATGACTAACTGAACCTTGGTGGGATCTACTGCCACACCTTCTCCTAATATAACATGTCCAAGGAATCCGACTTCCTTTAACCAAAACTCACATTTGCTGAACTTGGCATACAACTGGTGTTCCCTGAGTTTGTCGAGAACTAAACGCAAATGCTGCTTGTGCTCCTCTTCATTCTTCGAGTGTGCCATTATGTCATCAATGAACACCACAACAAATTTATCCAAATATTCCATGAACACCTTGTTCATCGTGCTCATGAAATAGGCAGGGGTGTTAGTCAGTCCAAATGACATGACTGTATACTCATATAACTCATACCTTGTGGTAAAGGCGGTTTTAGGTATATCCTTCTCCCGGATCTTCAGCTGGTGATATCCTGGTCGCAGGTCGATCTTTGAAAACACTTAGTTCCTTGCAACTGGTCAAACAAATCATTGATCATCGGCAGTGGGTACTTGTTCTTGATTGTCACCTCATTTAACGCACGATAATCAACAACCATCCTTAGAGACTTATCCTTCTTCTCAACCAAAAGCACTGGAGCTCCCCATGGTCATGAACTCCGTCGGATGTAACCCTTCTCCAATAAATCCTTGATCTGCTTCTTAATCTCCTTCAAATCATTTGCGGGCATTCGGTAGGGTCTCTTTGATATTGGCCTGGTACCTGGCAATAGCTCTATCAAAAACTCGATGTCTCGATCCGGCGGCATGCCTGGTAACTCCTTTGGAAAAACATCTGGGTAATCCTTCACTACAGGCACTTCCTCCTGAACAATTCCCGTGAGGGTATTTACTTGGCTACTCCTGGGCGCATGCCTAGATACATACTTAATCCTTTTTCCCTCAGGGGTGGTGAGACAAATTGATTTACTAACACAGTCAATGCTTCCTCCATACTTTGACATCCAGTCCATGCCTAATATCATATCCAATCCTTGTGACTCCAAAATTATTAGGTCTGATGGGAAAACATGGCTACCAATGGTTAAGGGTATCTGGTCGCACCATCGACTAGCCATATACTCTACTCCAGGTGAACTCACTAACAGAGGGGTCCTAAGGGTTTGGGTTGGTAGTTTAAACTTATCCACGAATCCCCTTGATATGTATGAATGTGATGCACCAGTATCAAAAAGAACAAGGGCGGTAAAAGACTTAACCAAAAACTTACCAATAACCGCGTCTGGCTGCTCTTCAACCTCCTCCACGTTAACGTGGTTCACTTGTCCTTTGTTGAATGGATTGGGCTTCTTTCCAGCGCTCCCATTACCGTTTCCATTCTTCGCTTCAGGGCACTCCGTGGCATAGTGTCCAGTCTTCCCGCACTTGAAACAAGTAACATGGCTTAGGTCTCTCTTGACGGGTATGGCTGGATTGGGGCGGTTCTGATTGTTGCTTGCTCCATTCCCATTTCCATTCCTTGGGCCAGTATGATTATGGGTACTTCCTCCATTGTGGGTGTGGCCTACATGGTTATGAACAAGTCCTCCCGAGTTCGGGGTTAGGCGAGGCTTGTGTTGAGCTCCTAAATTATACCTTTCTTGTCCATACTTCCTCTTACGGCTTTCAATCCGCTGCTGCTTCCCTTCAATCATAAGAGCCTTATCTACCAACTCATGGTAGTTGGTGAATGTTGCCACCATCAACTGCATGCTCATCTCATCATTCAGCCCTTAAACTTCTCCTGCTTCGCGGCATCTGTGGCCACATCATCGGGGGCATAGCGAGATAACTTGCTAAACTCATCCACGTACTGAGCCACAGTACGGTTCCCCTGGCGCAAGTTGCGAAACTCTCGCTTCTTCATGCTCATAGCTCCTCTTGAGACATGGGCAGTGCGGAATGCTTGCTGAAATTGATCACATGTAATTGTGGCTATAGGATTGGTGACTATGTAATTCTCCCACCATGAGGCTGCTGGTCCATCCAACTGATGTGCGGCAAAACGCACCTTCTCAGCATCTGTACATCCTGCAGTGGTTAACTCCCTTCCAATCCTGCGGAGCCAATCATCTGCCACTATCGGCTCGGTGCTGCTGGAAAACACCGGTGGCTGCAACCTTAGAAAGCGGGCTAAGTTGTCAACTGGTGGTGGTGGTGGGTTGTTGTTGTTGCCTTGATTCTGAACTAACAACTGCATCAGGGTATTCTGCTGCTGGATCAACTGAGTGAGCTTCGGTGGGAAAGTAAATCCGGGGTCACGTCTCGGAGGCATCTGAGGGTTTAGAGGGAAGAGAATAGAATAGAATGAGGTCTAGTGAGAAAAATACTACCCATATGCACATGAGACAAACACAATCATATCACTCAATCAATCAAGCAAGGGCATACAATCGATCTAACTATCGTTACAAAAGTGTTCAGACTATAATATATACATGGTGGAATACTACTACTGATATGGTGGTCTACTAGAAATATTGATCGGTCGAATACTCCATAATGTCTGCTCCAGCTTCGTCTTCATAGTCATCATCGCTATCGTCGGGGTCCGAGTCGGTGTCGTCGATGATGATGTAGTCCTCAAAACAAATCTCCTTGGCTTCTTCGTCTTCTCCTCCTGGCGCGGGGTCTCCCATGAATAATCCTTGCTTCCTTTCCAAATCGTCATTCTTCTCCACTAGTACGGCAATTTCCTCCTCATAATCTTTGCGTGTAGCCTTGAGTTCTTCCTCCAGTTCCGTGATCCTTGTCATTGCCTTCTTCAGATCTATCATGCCTGCGCACATCTGGTTCTCCTGGCGACGAATGTGTTGGTTTAGCTCCTGGATGAAAGCGGCGATTGATCTATCCTTCCCGGTGCTGATCATCTCCCATTGCTCATCTCGGCGCCCACAAATCTGGTAGATAGTATCCTTAAGCTCCTTATGGTAAACTTCTCCAATGTGTCCCATGGTGATGTGAGCTTCCATACTCTTTCCTAGACTCCAGGTTGGTGCATCAAAGGAAAACTCTATAGGTTTGGTGACTGGCGCGAATGTCCTTCCTGGAACTTGAACTTGAATCATCCATCGATCCTCTTCTGGTAATGTGGTGTTGTAAGTCCCGGTGAAGCTTGGTATTCCAATGTTCAGGTACCTAGTGACTTCTTTCAAGTGTCGTCCAAAGGGTGCGTCTTCATCTGGCTGTGCAAACTTGTTCCTTGCATCCGCCATCCTATAGAGTAGAAAATGGAGAGGAGTCAGAAATTAGAAGAGAGTAGTGATCTAGGGCTTTAGCTTAGTGGTCATGTCCTACACTCAGCGTGTGCTCTGATACCATCTTGTAGCGACCCGACCTCAAACGGTCAAGTCTCTGTGCTTCAGTGTCATCCCTAGATCGGTAATGCTGACACACACAGTACTCGAAGGATTTCTAACATAGTGGCAATCACACACTTATTACATCGAATGTCTCAAAAGAGAACTTATTACAATAAATATGGCTTAAGGCCATCTAATACAATAACAGCGGAAGGCTTGGAAGATAAAGTGAGTCCTTCAACTCCAACGGCATAGCTGAGCTGCATGGCAACGACCTAACGAACCTTACTCCTTGTTTGAAAAGTCTGCAACATAATACGTTGCAGCCCGAAAATGGGTCAGCACATGGAATATGCTGGCAAAGTAACACAGTAGAGCAAGAACAGAATAATGCTATCACTACATGCATATTTGGCTGGTGGAAAGCTCTATGGTTATAGTTTTTGAGAAAAGCCAATTTTTCCCTACAACAAAGGAATAGAATTTTATTTAACTATCATGGTAGTTGAAACATCATTGAGAAGGTTCCTCCAACTCAATCCCAATTAAAGTAGTTATCAACCCAACAATATTAATTTAGAGTGATGAGATACATATGATAATCCAAGTACTAGACACTCAAGATGTCCATAACCGGGGACACGGCTAACCATGATTAGTTTATACACTCTGCAGAGGTTTGCGCACTTTTCCCACAAGACTCGATCTCCTCCGTTGGATTTCTCGCACTACATGATGTTTGAGAAACAGATGATCGAGACATAGTTTTTCAGAAGCATTAACTCTCTTCTCGGGATGGACTATACCACCTACAACCCAACAACCTGCTAGTCTACCTCTTCAAGAGCTTCACGCAACTTACTCAACTATGCTAGAGCCCATAATAGCTTGTGGCTGCACACGGAAGTTTCTAGCATGAAATATCTTAGTTCCCTTTGAGCTTGGGTGGCGGACCATAGGATTATCACACGGGTACTCCGGGATATCCTAGGACAACACTGAATTCTCCAGGTGCCCGACAAACAATCCACCCAGATGTGTATTAAAGTTGCCACCTTAAGTTGAACCATTAATTATCAATCTCACATCTGTCATGGTTTCACTCAAACCCAATCCACGTGTACGAGAATAGCATAGAAATATAAGCAATACGCAGAGGTAAATCTCAGGGTTTGATAATAACAGGGCAATAGGTTCTACCTCATCAACTACTTCCCAAACCCACATGTTAACAAGTCCTAACCATGCAATGTGTAAGGGTTGAAACTAATGCATAAAAACTAGGTGATAAAGGGGTATGATCAAAGTGTTACTTGCCTTGCTGATGATCCGCAAAACCTAGAGACTCGTAGTAGCATGCTTCACACTCCGGATGTTCTATCGCAAACAAACAATAGCATACATAAGCAATCAAGCAAAGAAGCATGAGTAAAACTGAAATAGGAGATCTAACCAGAAAGTTCAACTTAAGAACTCCGGTTTGCAAAAAGAATCAAATCAAACGGAGCAACAAAACTCAAACTGCGAAAGAAACAAGATCCGATTACTAATCTAGACTAAGGTCAAATTTTTACTGTATCAAAATCTTGTTCAAGTTGGTTAAACAGAAAGAGGGTTTCGAGATGAAGATCTAGGCGCTTGAATCGCCTGATTCCGATAAACGAGCGAAAAGATAAACTAAAATGAAAATCGGATCAGAAATCGCGATCGAAAATAATCACGGAAAAATCCGAGAAAAAGAAAACTAACGAACAGGCTAACGAACAAACGTTCGTTGTCTGCGGCTAACGAGTGAACTCCGTTCGTTAAAACGAATGCATGGACGAACGTCCGCTAAATAAACTAAACCAGAAAAAAATAAAACTGATCTATTCTAAAAAACGAACCTAGGGTTTTCTAAAAAAACTGGATCGGTTTTAAAAAACCGAACAGCAGCAACGGCGGCTTATACCTCCGGTGAGGCTCCGGCAAGGCGGGGCGGCTCCGGCAGGGTCCGGCTGCGGCGGCGTTTGCGCGGGGCGAGGCGCGGCAGCGGCGCGGTGCGGCGTGTGGAGGCGGGGCGCGGCAGGCGGCGGCGCTGCGACGGGCGGGGCGAGGCAGGCGGCGGGGTTTGGGTGGTGGTGTGTGGGGGTCGGGGCAGCGCTATAGAAAGAGGGGGGCTTGCTTGGGGGAGGGGGCAAGGCGGCGGCAGGACAGAGTCCCAGTCGGACTCGCGGCGGGAGGCGTCCGCGCCGGGGACGAGGAGGACGGGGCGGTTGGGCCGGCCCGGCTGGCTGGGCTTCGACCTAGTCGGCGGGGTGAAGCTCTTTTTAAAAAAAATTCACCAAAACTTAAATAAATCCTAGAGAAATAAGTAAAAATCTAAAAATGCCAAAACAAATTTTCACCGGCTACATAAAATATTTAGAACAAGATGAACATTTTCTTGGCCCTAAAATGCAACTTTCAAAAACGTGCAATTTTTCTAATTTAAATAAAATAGCATTAAACTCCGAATAAAATCAAATATTTGATTTTAATATTTTTTCCTCCAACATTTCATTCATTTTGGAGAAGTCATATTATCTCCCCTCATATATTTTAATATGAAATATTTTCAGAGAGAAAAATAATTAAAACCAAAAATCCTCGTTTCAATATTTGATAGAATTCAAATATGAAAACGGTGAAATCCCCAACTCTCTCCGAGGGTCCTTGAGTTTCTTAGAATTTCGAGGATCGTGAAACGAAATGCAGCAAAATATGATATGCATGAATGATCTATGTATAACATTCCAAATTGAGAATTTGGGATCTTACCGGGAGCCTCTAATTAAGTTGTGGAGATTGCCCCAACCTTGTTTGTAAAGGTTCGGTCGCCGCCTTCAACGGCACCACTAGTGGAATCACGGCCTCTCACATTGTGTGAGGGCGTGAGGAGAATATGGTGGCCCTAGTGGCTTCTTGGGGAGCATTATGCCTCCACACCACTCCAACGGAGACGTACTTCCCCTCAAAGGGAAGGAACTTCGGTAACACATCCTCATCTCCACCAGCTCCACTTATGGTTATTTCTTACCTTTACTTTGAGCTAGATTTACTTGTGTTTTATCTCTAGCTTACTTGTGTTGCTTGCATCATATAGGTTGCTCACCTAGTCATTTCTAGATAACCTATTTGTTGCAAACCTTATTTTGTTAAGAAAGGTTAAAAATTGGTAGTTGCCTATTCACCCCCCCCTCTAGTCAACCATATCGATCCTTTCAATTGGTATCCCAGCCTCGTCTCTTTACTAAGGGTTTCACCACCCAAAGAGTATGGTTGACACCGGGAGGAAGTGCCCGAGGTCGTGGAGTTGACTCCGATCACATGAGACGACTTAAATGAAGCTATGGCTTCACTTAAGACGTCTATGATGACCGAAGTCAAGTTCATGCTTAAAGAATTGCTTGAGGGGTGGAAAGCTACTCCTGATCCTTTGCTTATGGTTAACCCCACTGCATTAAAGTCGGAAGCCAATTCCTTCCAGGAAGCGGCTAAAGGTACTCAAACTTATTCCCCTCGTAACAAGAATGGGACGGGAACCTTTGCCTCGGTTCCCCCTCCCCCGGTCTATGCAGGACCGGTCCCTGCACCTCATATTAACCACCTTGGTCCTCCTCCCGGGCTTTTAAAGGATGATTTTGCTAATTGGGTTTTTCGTATCAAGTCTTGTTTGAATCACAGCTCAACGAACCTCTGGAGAATCATTGAGCAAGGTTTCTACCCGCATGATCCAAACAATTTCACTCCAAAGGAAGAAGCGGACAATCAATACAATCACTCCGCATTATTCATCCTCCAAGCCACTGTACCTCCAGAAAATCTATCACACTTGCATCCCTTCACCCATGCAAAGGATTGTTGGGAGCACCTCATATTTCGTGTTTGTTGGAAACCCAAAAATAACTTGCTGCACTTTTTCTTTATTTATTTCATTTCGTGTTTGTACTAGATCTATTTATCCAATCTCATACAATTTAATCTATCTCAATACCGAGGAGGGATTGACAACCCCTCTTACGTGTTAGGTTGCAAGTATTTGCTATTTGTGTGCAGGTACTGTTTACATAGTGTTGCTTGGTTCTTTGATGTTGCTAGAAGCTACGTCGGTATTTCCCCAAAGAGGAAGGGATGATGCAGCACAGCGGCGGTAGGTATTTCCCTCAGATATGAAACCAAGGTTATCGAACTAGTAGGAGAACCAAGCAACACAACATAATCAGTACTTGCACACAAATAACAACTACTCACAACCCGGTGTGTAAAAGAGGTTGTCAATCCCTTTCGGGTAGTGGCGGCAGAAAATGGAAAATGGACGTGAGAAAAAATTGTAGATAATGATAGATCGAACGTCAAATAAAATAAATTGCAGCAAGGTATTTTTGTATTTTTGGTTTAGTAGATCTGAAAATAAAAGGCAAATAAAATAGATCGCGAAGGCAAATAATATGAGAAAGAGACCCGGGGGCCGTAAGTTTCACTAGTGGCTTCTCTCGAGAAAAATAGAAAACGGTGGGTAAACAAATTACTGTTGGGCAATTGATAGAACTTCAAATAATCATGACGATATCCAGGCAATGATCATTACATAGGCATCACGTCCAAGATTAGTAGATCGACTCCTGCCTGCATCTACTAATATTACTCCACACATGAACCGCTATCCAGCATGCATCTAGTGTATTAAGTTCATGGAGAAACGGAGTAATGCAATAAGAGCGATGACATGATGTAGACAATATCTATCTATGTAGAGATATACCCCATCGTTTTATCCTTAGTAGCAATGGTACATACGTGTTGGTTCCCTTTCTGTCACTGGGATCAAGCACCGTAAGATCGAACCCACTACAAAGCACCTCTTCCCATTGCAAGATAAATAGATCAAGTTGGCAAAACAAAACCCAAATATTGGAGAAGAAATACGAGGCTATAAGCAATCATGCATAAAAGGGATCAAAGAAACTCAAATAACTTCCATGGATATAAAAAAAAGATAGATCTGATCATAAACTCAAAGTTCATCTGATCCCAACAAACACACCGCAAAAAGAGTTACATCATATGGATCTCCAAGAGACCATTGTATTGAGAATCAAACGAGAGAGACGAAGCCATCTAGCTACTAACTACGGACCCGAAGGTCTACAAAGAACTACTCACGCATCATCGGAGAGGCACCAATGGAAGTGGTGAACCCCTCCGTGATGGTGTCTAGATTGGATCTGGTGGTTCTAGACTCTGCGACGGCTGGAAATGATTTTCGTCGACTCCCCTAGGGTTTCTGGAATATTGGGGTATTTATAGAGCAAAGAGGCGGTCCGGGCGGCACCCGAGGTGGGCACAACCCACCAGGGCATGCCTGGGCCTCCTGGCATGCCCTGGTGGGTTGTGCTCCCCTCGGAGCACCCCCCAGGCGCTGTCGTGGCCCATTAGGTGTCTTCTGGTCCATAAAAAATCTCGGTAAAGTTCCACTACATTTGGACTCCGTTTGGTATTGATTTTCTACGATGTAAAAAACATGCAAAAAAACAGGAACTGGCACTTGGCACTATTTCAATAGGTTAGTACCAAAAAATTATATAAAATAACTATAAAAATATTATAAAACATCCAAGATTGATAATATAACAGCATGGAACAATCAAAAATTATAGATACATTGGAGACGTATCAGCATCCCCAAGCTTAACTCCTACTCGTCCTCGAGTAGGTAAGTGATAAAAACAGAATTTTTGATGTGGAATGTTGCCTAACATGTCATATCATATTCTTTTCTTTATAGCATGGACATTTGGACTTTTATATTGTTCAAAGCAATAGTCTAGTTTTAACATGATAACTTAAATACTCAAGCATATCAACAAGCAACCATGTCTTTCAAAATATCAACACTAAAATAAGCTATCCCTAGCCCATCATGCTCAATCATTGATCCATTCATGAAACACACCTCGCATATTAACTACACCCAATGCTCAAGTAAGATCATAGTGCCTCCTAGTTAGTGCTTTTGTAAGAGAAGATGGAGACTCAAATTCAAAATAAAAATTGCATAAAGTAAAATAAAGGCCCTTCGCAGAGGGAAGTAGGGATTTGTAGAGGTGCTAGAGCTCAAAGCGAAAAAACTTAGAGATAAAAACATTTTGGGAGGTGTGTCCTTCCCACCAACGAAAATGACTTAGAGTTCCCAACACTTTCCATGCTAGATATATCATAGGCGGTTCCCAAACAGAAAATAAAGTTTATTCCTTTTTCCATCATACTTTCACTTTCCATGGCTACCCGTATCCACGGGTGCCTTCCATACCAACACTTTCCAAGGAATTTATTAATTGACTACATAAAGTAAATTCATTTTTCACTTCGGGACTGGGCATCCCTAATACCTTTGCCTTACTCTCGTGCAATGACAAATGGATAAACACTCATCATGAGAATAACACATCTAGCATGGAAAATATTAGCCACCCCTCACCGCTCCGCGAGCGGAACGAACACACAAAAGAGAAGTTTATTTTGAAAATTAGAGATGCCACATACAAATTTGCTTAGAACGGCGAAAGAATACCGCATATAGGTAGATATAGTGGACTCAAGTGGCAAAACTGGTTTAAAGGTTTTTCGAGGCACAAGTAGTGATCATACTTAGTGCAAAATGAAGGCTAGCAAAAGATTGAGAAGTGACCAACCAAGAAACGAATAATCTCATAAGCGAGCATTAAGCATAATTAACACCGAATAATGCACCACAAGTACGATATAATTTCATTGCATAATTATTGCCTTTCGTGCTTGCATAGGGAATCACAAACCTTAACACCAATATTCTTACTGAAGCATAATTACTCATCAACATAACTCACATATCACATCATCATATCTCAAAACTATTACTAAGAATCAAGTTTATTTTGTCCAATGATCTGAAGGAAATATGCCATAGAGGCAATAATAAAGTTGCTATTTATATTTCCTTATATCATGATAAATGTTTATTATTCATGCTAGAATTGTATTAACCGGAAACTTAGTACATGTGTGAATACATAGACAAACAAAGTGTCACTAGTTTGCCTCTACTTGACTACCTCGTTGAATAAATGATGGTTATGTTTCCTAACCATGGACATGAGTTGTCATTTGATTAACGGGATCACATCATTAGAGAATGATGTGATTGACTTGACCCATCCATTAGCTTAGCACAATGATCGTTTAGTTTGTTGCTATTGCTTTCTCCATAACTTATACATGCTCCTATGACTATGAGATCATGCAACTCCCGAATACCGTAGGAACACTTTGTGTGCTACCAAACGTAACAACGTAACTGGGTGATTATAAAGGTGCTCTACAGGTGTCTCCGATGGTGTTTTTTAAGTTGGCATAGATCAAGATTAGGATTTGTCACTCCGATTGTCGGAGAGGTATCTCTGGGCCCTCTCGGTAATGTACATCACTATCAAGCAATGTAGCTAATGAGTTAGTTACGGGATGTAGCATTACGAAACGAGTAAAGATACTTGCCGGTAACGAGATTGAACTAGGTATTGAGATACCGACGATCAAATCTCGGGCAAGTAACATACCGATGACAAAGGGAACAATGTATATTGTTATGCGGTTTGACCAATAAAGATCTTCGTAGAATATGTAGGAACCAATATGAGCATCCAAGTTCCACTATTGTTTATTGACCGGGAAATGTCTTGGTCATGTCTACATAGTTATCGAACCCGTAGGGTCCGCACGCTTAACGTTTGGTGATGATTGGTATTATGATTTTATGTTTTTTGATGTACCGAAGATAGTTTGGAGTCCCGGATGTGATCAAGGACATGACGAGGAGTCTCGAAATGGTCGAGACATAAAGATTGATATATTGGACGACTATATTCGGACACCGGATGAGTTCCGGGGATCACCGGATATTTAACAGAGTGTCGGGGGGTTACCAGAACCCCCGGGGGAACTAGGGCCAAGATGGGCCTTGTGGGAGAGAGAGGAGAGGGCCTAGGACTAGCCGCCCCCCTCCCCTTGGGAGTTCGAATTGGACAAGAAGGGGGCGGCGCCTTGATAACCCACAAGTATAGGGGATCGCAACAGTTTTCGATAAGTAAGAGTGTCGAACCCAACGAGGAGCTAAAGGTAGAACAAATATTCCCTCGAGTTCTATCGACCACCGATACAACTCTACGCACGCTTGACGTTCGCTTTACCTAGAACAAGTATGAAACTAGAAGTACTTTGTAGGTGTTGTTGGATAGGTTTGTAAGATAATAAAGAGCACATAAATAAAAAGTAGAGGTTGTTTAGATAAAGACACAACTAAGTTAGTTTTAGTAAAGAGCTTTTTGTTACGAGAAAGTTATTTGTCCCTAGGCAATCGATCACTAGACCGGTAATCATTATTGCAATTTTATATGAGGGAGAGGAATAAGCTAACATACTTTCTCTACTTGGATCATATGTACTTATGATTGGAACTCTAGCAAGCATCCGCAACTACTAAAGATCATTAAGGCAAAAGCCAACCATAGCATTAAAGCATCAAGTCCTCTTTATCCCATACGCAACAACCCCCTTACTCGGGTTTGTGTTTCAGTCACTCACGCAACCCACTATAAGTGAATCATGAACGTATTGCAACACCCTACAGCGGGGATCCCTCACGCTTGCGTGACACGGAGAGCACCATAGGACAGCACCAATAATAAAACATGCAACTCAAACCAATCATGATCATCAAATAACCCATAGGACAAAATGGATCTACTCAAACATCATAGGATAGCCATACATCATTGGGAAATAATATATAGCATTGAGCACCATGTTTAAGTAGAGATTCAATGGGTAAGAGAGAGTTTACACCACTGCATTGAGGGGGGAAGAGTTGGTGATGATGGCGGTGAAGTTGTTGGTGAAGATTGCAGTGATGATGATGGCCCCCGGTGGCACTCCGGTGCCACCGGAAGCTAGGGGGAGAGAGCCCCCCTCCTTATTCTTATTCCTTGACCTCCTCCCTAGATGGGAGAAGGGTTTCCCCTCTGGTCCATGGCCTCCATGGCATGGAGGGGCAAGAGCCCCTCCGAGATTGGATCTGTTTCTCTGTCTCTCTTTGTTTCTGTGTTCTCAGATTCTTCCCTTTCACCGTTTCTTATATTCCCGGAGATCCGTAACTCCGATTGGGCTGAAATTTTAACACGATCTCTATCCGGATATTAGCTTTCTTGCGTAGAAAGAAGGGCATCAACCGCCTTACGGGGTTGCCACTAGGGTCAGGGGCGCGCCTGCCCCCCTGCCTCGTGGCCCCCCTCGGGCATCGTCTCACGTGGATTTTTCTTCCCAAAAATCATATATATTCCAAAAAAATATCCGTCTGTTTTTATCTCGTTTGGACTCCGTTTGATATGGATATTCATCGAAACAAAAAACATGCAACAGACAGGAACTGGCACTGGGCACTGGATCAATATGTTAGTCCCAAAAATAGTATAAAAAGTTGCCAAAAGTATATAAAAGTTGTAGAATATTGGCATGGAATAATAAAAAATTATAGATACGATGAAGACGTATCAGCATCCCCAAGCTTAATTCCTGCTCGTCCTCGAGTAGGTAAATGATAAAAGATAATTTTTTATGTGGAATGCTACCTAGCATAATCTTGATCTCATATCTAATCATGGCATGAATATTAAGACACGAGTGATTCAAAGCAATACTCTATCATTTGACATAAAAACAATAATACTTCAAGCCCACTAATAAAGCAATCAAGTCTTTTCAAAATAACAAGGCCAAAGAAAGTTATCCCTACAAAATCATATAGTCTGGCTATGCTCCATCTTCACCACACAAAATATTCACATCATGCACAACCCCGATGACAAGCCGAGCAACTGGTTCATACTTTTTAACGCGCTTCAGCATTTTCAACCCTCACGCAATACATGAGCGTGAGCCATGGATATAGCACTATAGGTGGAATAGAATGGTGGTTGTGGAGAAGACAAAAAGGAGAAGATAGTCTCACATCAACTTGGCGTATCAACGGGCTATGGAGATGCCCATCAATAGATATCAATGTGAGTGAGTAGGGATTGCCATGCAACGGATGCACTAGAGTTATAAGTATATGAAAGCTCAAACTGAAACTAAGTGGGTGTGCATCCAACTTGTTTGCTCATGAAGACCTAGGGCATTTGAGGAAGCCCATCGTTGGAATATACAAGCCAGGTTCTATAATGAAAATTCCCACTAGTATATGAAAGTGATAACTCAAGAGACTCTCTATATGAAGAACATGGTGCTACTTTGAAGCACAAGTGTGGTAAAAGGATAGTAACATTGCCCCCTTTTCTTATTTTTTTGTGTGGGCTTCTTTGTCCCCCTTTTTATTTAGGCTTCTTTGGCCTCTCTTTTGGGGGGGGGCAATGCTCTAATAATGATGATCATCACACTTTTATTTACTTACAACTCAATATTACAACTCGATATCTAGAACAAAGATATGACTCTATATGAATGCCTCCGGCAGTGTACCAGGATGTGCAATGATCTAGCGTAGCAATGACATCAAAAAAGGACAAGCCATGAATGCTCAAGTCATGTATATGATGATGATGGAAGTTGCATGGCAATATATCTCAGAATGGCTATGGAAATGCCATGATAGGTAGGTATGGTGGCTGTTTTGAGGAGAAGGTATATGGTGGGTTTATGGTACCGGCGAAAGTTGCGCGATACTAGAGAGGCTAGCAATGATGAAAGGGTGAGAGTGTGTATAATCCATGGACTCAACATTAGTCATACAGAACTCACATACTTCTTGCAAAAGTTTATTAGCCCTCAAAGCAAAGTGCTACTACGCATGCCCCTAGGGGGATAGATTGGTAGGAAAAGACCATCGCTCGTCTCCGACTACCACTCATAAGGAAGACAATCAATAAATACCTCATGCTCCGACTTCGTTACATAACGGTTCACCATACGTGCATGCTACGGGAATCACAAACCTCAACACAAGTATTTCTACTAATCCACAACTACCCGCTAGCATGACTCTAATATCACCATCTTTATATCGCAAAACTATTGCAAGGAATCAAACATATCATATTCAGCGATCTGCAAGTTTCATGTAGGATTTTATGACTAACCATGTGAATGACCAATTCCTGTCATCTCTCTAAATAGATATAAGTGAAGCAAGAGAGTTTAATTCTTTCTACAAAATATATGCCCACGCTCTAACAAATATAAGTGAAGCAAAAGAGCATTCTACAAATGGCGGTTGTCTATGTAAAGAGAAACAGGCAATCCAAACTTCAAATGATATAAGTGAAGCACATGTAGCATTCTATAAAGCCATACTCAAAAGATATAAGTGAAGTGCAAAGAGCATTCTATAAATCAACCAAGTACTGCCTCATACCAGCATGGTGCATAAAAGAAAAAATGAAAACTAAATGCAAAAGACGCTCCAAGATTTGCACATATCGCATGAATGAAACAAATCCGAAAACATATCGATACTTGTTGAAGAAAGAGGGGATGCCTTCCGGGGCATCCCCAAGCTTAGATGCTTGGGTCTCCTTGAATGTTTACTTGGGGTGCCTCGGGCATCCCCAAGCTTGAGCTCTTGCCTCTCTTCCTTCTTCTCACATCGAGACCTTCTCGATCATCGAACACTTCATCCACACAAAACTTCAACAGAAAACTCGGTAAGATCCGTTAGTATAATAAAGCAAATCACTACTCTAAGTACTGTTGCAAACCAATTAATATTTTGTTTTTGCATTATAGCTACTGTAATATAACTTTTTCATGGCTTAATCCACTGATATTAATCGATAGTTTCATCAAAACAAGCAAACTATGCATCAAAAACAGAATCTGTCTAAAACAGAACAGTCTGTAACAATATGAACATTAACCATACTTCTGATACTTGAAAAATTCTACCAAAATTATGAAAAATAAAAAATTTGTATAGGAATACAGTGCAAAAAGAATCAGAATCGTTTGACGTTCCAAATAAAAATTTAAAATCGCGCACTACAGCCAAAGTTTCTGTCCTGCACTGTACAAACCATCAAGCAAATGTAAACATCCTAAAGGCAAACCTTGGAAAATTATTTTTATAATACAATGGAATTGTACAAGGGGATAATTATTTTTGTTGAAAATTTTCTGTAATCAAGATTCACAAAGTTGCCGTGAGCATGAACAAAGTTCAAGGAGCTCTCCCACTTCAATAATGCTTGTCTTTCTCACTTTCACTTTCCTTTTTGAAAAAGTTTTGGGTTTCCCTCTTTATTTTTGTTGTTTTTAAACTATATAAAAGCACTCAACAGAAATAAATGACTCTCTAAAACTTCCGGGTTGTCTCCCTGGCAGCGCTTTTCTTTAAAGCCATTAAGGTAGGCATATAGTGCTCAAGTAGTGAATCCACCCGGATTCCAAGGTATATCAAAGCCAATTTTAATTAACAATGATTTTTAATTTAATAGTGAGAACAAAGCAACATATATCATGTAACAACGAAGTTTAACTCTCTTCCTATGCATCGGCATGTCATAAAAGAACAACTCATGCACACATAGTAAAGGCCAATGCATAGCATAAGCAGTTTCTTGCAATTTTATCATATTGGAAACATAGAGAGGTGGAGATATAGTTCCTCTCTCATAATAATTGCAAGTAGGAGCAGCAAGCACATGCATATTATATTCATCAAAATCATCATGTGCGACGGTAAAAGGCAACCCATCAATATAATCCTTAATAAGGGCAAACTTCTCCGATATAGTGTAGTCGGGAGAATTCAAAAAGATAATAGGACTATCATGTGTGGGTGCAATAGCAACAATTTCATGTTTAACATAAACTATAGCAAGTTCATCTCCATAAGCATAATTCATATTGGCATCTTGTCCACAAGCATAGCAAGCTTCATCAAAAAGGGATTTTTCAAGAGAATCAACGGGATCATAACAATCATCATAGCAATCATCCTTCGGTAAGCACGAAGGGAAATTAAACAATGTATGAGTTGAAGAGTTACTCTCATTAGAAGGTGGGCACGGGTGATCAATCCGCTCTTCCTCCTTTTGTTCTTCGCTCTCCTCCTCATCTTTTTCATCGAATGAGCTCACAGTTTTATCAACTTCTTCTTCCATAGATTCCTGCAAAATATTAGTCTCTTCTCGGACAGCGGAGACTTCCTAAATAAGTGCATTAATATCGGAATTGTATTCATAATTCTCATAGCAATATTTAAGGATAGCTAAATTTTCAGGTCTATAAACTGAATCATCAAAATCTTCAAACTCTTTAAACATAGATTCAATTTCATAAGCACCCATAAAAGCAACAAATTCTTCTATTTGTTCCACATCATAGTAATCATATATACCATTAGCATAAGAATCTAAGGTTTTATTATCATTAAATTCACATAAAAGGGAAGGTGTGGAGCCTTCATCCTAGAGCAACAAGTATAATCATATCTCAAGCATAGTTGCCTAGCATACCACTTCAATATATGAATTTGATCCATAATAGTTCCATTTTTGTGTCAAGCGGTAATCCCTAAAGTATTCACGTTGATCCAACGTTACTCCCATTACATAATTGAATGGGGTTTTCTCAGGATTATTAAAGTAGTACATAATATCTTTCACATAACCAGCATCGAGGGTTTTAGGAGGTTCCCCATCTCCATGAGCAGAAAGTACACCTAATTTTTTTGGTATTTCGTGTTCCATATCCATAACTAAAGATAAAGAACAACTAAGAACAGCAAATAAAAATTACTTAGTGATAAAGCAAACAAGCACACACGAGAATATTCACCCCATGTTATTGCTCCCCGGCAACAGCGCCAGAAAAAGGTCTTGATAACCCACAAGTATAGGGGATCGCGACAGTTTTCGATAAGTAAGAGTGTCGAACCCAACGAGGAGCTAAAGGTAGAACAAATATTCCCTCGAGTTCTATCAACCACCGATACAACTCTACACACGCTTGATGTTCGCTTTATCTAGAGCAAGTATGAAACTAGAAGTACTTTGTAGGTGTTGTTGGATAGGTCTGCAAGATAATAAAGAGCACGTAAATAAAAAGTAGGGGCTGTTTAGATAAAGACACAACTAAGTTAGTTTTAGTAAAGAGCTTTTTGTTACGATAAAGTTATTTGTCCCTAGGCAATCGATAACTAGATCGGTAATCATTATTGCAATTTTATATGAGGGAGAGGCATAAGCTAACATACTTTCTCTACTTGGATCATATGCACTTATGATTGGAACTCTAGCAAGCATCCGCAACTACTAAAGATCATTAAGGTAAAACCCAACCATATCATTAAAGCATCAAGTCCTCTTTATCCCATACGCAACAACCCCCTTACTCGGGTTTGTGTTTCAGTCACTCACGCAACCCACTATAAGCGAATCATGAACGTATTGCAACACCCTACAGCGGGGATCCCTCATGCTTGCGCGACACGGAGAGCACCATAGGACAGCACCAATAATAAAACATGCAACTCAAACCAATCATGATCATCAAATAACCCATAGGACAAAACGGATCTACTCAAACTTCATAGGATAGCCATACATCATTGGGAAATAATATATAGTGTTGAGCACCATGTTTAAGTAGAGATTATAGCGGGTAAGAGAGAGTTTACACTGCTTCATAGAGGGGGGAAGAGTTGGTGATGATGGCGGTGAAGTTGTTGGTGAAGATTGCGGTGATGATGAAGGCCCCCGGTGGCACTCCGGTGCCACCGGAAGCGAGGGGGGAGAGCCCACCTCCTTCTTATTCTTCTTTGACCTCCTCCCTAGATGGGAGAAGGGTTTCCCCTCTGGTCCATGGCCTCCATGGCATGGGAGGGACGAGATCCCCTCCGTGATTGGATCTGTCTCTCTATCTCTCTCTGTTTCTGCGTTCTCAGATTCTACCCTTTCACCGTTTCTTATATTCCCGGAGATACGTAACTCCGATTGGGCTGAAATTTTAACACGATCTCTATCCGGATATTAGCTTTGTTGCGGCGAAAGAAGGGCATCAACTGCCTTATGGGATGGCCACGAGGGTCAGGGACGCGCCCCCCTGCCTCGTGGCCCCCTCGAGCATCGTCTCGCGTGGATTTTTCTTCCCAAAAATCATATATATTCCAAAAAAATCCATGTCAGTTTTTATCCCGTGTGGACTCCGTTTGATATGGATATTATGCGAAACAAAAAACATGGAACAAACAGAAACTGGCACTGGGCACTGGATCAATATGTTAGTCCCAAAAACAGTATAAAAAGTTGCCAAAAGTATATGAAAGTTGTAGAATATTGGCATGGAACAATCAAAAATTATAGATACAACGGAGACGTATCACGCCCCCTCTTTCCTCCCTCTCTCCCTCTCCTTCCTTCCCCCTTCCCCTTCCTAGTTGGAATAGGAATAGGGGAGTCCTACTCCTACTAGGAGGAGGAGTCCCCCTCTCCTTGGCGCGCCCCAAGGCCGGACGGCCTCCCCCCTTGCTCCTTTATATACGGGGGCAGGGGGCACCCTAGAACACACAAGTTGATTGTTTCCAGCCGTGTGCGGTGCCCCCGTCCACCATAATCCACCTCGGTCATATCGTAGCGGTGCTTAGGTGAAGCCTTGTTCTGGTAGCATCATCATCACCGTCATCACGCCATCGTGCTGACGAAGCTCTCCCTCGAAGCTCTACTGGACGTGAGTTTGTGGGACGTCACCGAGCCGAACGTGTGCATATTGCGGAGGTGTCGTTCCTTCGGTGCTAGGATCGATCGATCGTGAAGACGTACGACTACATCAACCGCGTTGTGATAACGCTTCCGCTTACGGTCTACGAGGGTACGTAGACAACACTCTTCCCTCTCGTTGCTATGCATCACCATGATCTTGCGTGTGTGTAGGAATTTTTTTGAAATTATTGCGTTCCTTAACAGTGGCATACGAGCCAGGTTTATGCGTAGATGTTATATGCACGAGTAGAACACAAAGGAGTTGTGTGCGTGGGTATATACATATTGCTTTCCGTCACTAGTTGATACTTGATTCGGCGGTATTGTTGGATGAAGCAACCCAGACCGACATTACGTGTACACTTACACGAGACTGGTTCTACCGACGTGCTTCGCACACAGGTGGCTGGTGGGTGTCAGTTCCTCCAACTTTAGTTGAATCAGATTCAATGAACATGGTTCTTTCTGAAGATCAAAAAGCAATCACTATACCGCGTTGTGGTTTTTGATGCGTAGGTAAGAATGGTTCTTGCTCAGCCCGTAGCAGCCACGTAAAACTTGCAACAACAAAGTAGAGGACGTCTAACTTGTTTTTGCAGGGCATGTTGTGATGTGATATGGTCAAGACATGATGCTAAATTTTATTGTATGAGATGATCATGTTTTGTAACACAGTTATCGGCAACTGGAAGGAGCCATATGGTTGTTGCTTTATTGTATGAAATGCAGTCGCCATGTAATTGTTTTACTTTATCACTAAGCGGTAGCGATAGTCGTAGAAGCAATAGTTGGCGAGACGACAACAATGCTTCGATGGAGATCAAGGTGTCAAGCCGGTAACGATGGTGATCATGATGGTGCTTTGGAGATGGAGATCAAAGGCACAAGATGATGATGGCCATATCATATCACTTATATTGATTGCATGTGATGTTTATCCTTTATGCATCTAATTTTGCTTAGTTCGATGGTAGCATTATAAGATGATCTCTCACTGAATTTCAAGGTATAAGTGTTCTCCCTGAGTATGCACCGTTGCTATAGTTCGTCCTGCTGAGACACCACGTGATGATCGGGTGTGATAAGCTCTACGTTCACATACAACAGGTGCAAGCCTGTTTTGCACACATGGAATACTCGGGTTGAACTTGACGAGCCTAGCATATGCAGATATGGCCTCAGAACACTGAGACTGAAAGGTCGAGCGTGAATCATATAGTAGATATGATCAACATAGTGATGTTCACCATTGAAAACTACTCCATCTCACGTGATGATCGGACATGGTTTAGTTGATATGGATCACGTGATCACTTAGATGATTAGAGAGATGTCTATCTAAGTGGGAGTTCTTAAGTAATTTGATTAATTGAACTTTAATTTATCATGAACTTAGTACCTGATAGTATTTTGCATGTCTATGTTGTTGTAGATAGATGGCCCGTGCTGTTGCTCCGTTGAATTTTAATGCGTTCCTAGAGAAAGCTAAGTTGAAAGATGATGGTAGCAACTACACGGACGGGGTCCGTAACTTGAGGATTATCCTCATTGTTGCATAGAAGAATTGCGTCCTGGAAGCACTGCTAGGTGACAAACCCACTGCAGGAGCAACACCAGATGTTGTGAACACCTGGCAGAGCAAAGCTGATGACTACTCGATAGTTAAGTGTGTCATGCTTTACGGCTTAGAACCGGGACTTCAATGACGTTTTGAACGTCATGGAGCATATGAAATGTTCCAGGAGTTGAAGTTAATATTTCAAGCAAATGCCCGGATTGAGAGATATGAAGTCTCCAATAAGTTCTACACCTGCAAGATGGAGGAGGATAGTTCTGTCAGTGAACATATACTCAGAATGTCTGGGTACCACAACCACTTGACTCAACTGGGAGTTAATCTTCCTGATAATAGTGTCATTGACAGAGTTCTTCAATCACTACCACCAAGCTACAAGAGCTTCGTGATGAACTATAATATGCAAGGGATGAATAAAATGATTCCTGAGCTCTTCGCAATGCTAAAGGCTGCGAGGTAGAAATCAAGAAGGAGCATCAAGTGTTGATGGTCAACAAGACCACCAGTTTCAAGAAGAAGGGTAAAGGGAAGAAGGGGAACTTCAAAAAGAATAGCAAGCCAATTGCTGCTCTAGTGAAGAAACCCAAGTCTGGACCTAAGCCTGAAACTGAGTGCTTCTACTACAAAGGAATTGGTCACTGGAAGCGGAACTGCCCCAAGTGTTTAGCGGATAAGAAGGATGGAAAAGTGAAAGGTATATTTGATATACATGTTATTGATGTGTACCTTACTAATGCTTGCAGTAGTGCCTGGGTATTTGATACTGGTTCAGTTACTAACATTTGCAACTCGAAACAGGGGCTACGGATTAAGCGAAGATTGGCTAAGGACGAGGTGATGATGCGCGTGGGAAATGGTTCCAAAGTCGATGTGATCGCCGTCGGCACGCTACCTCTACATCTACCTTCGGGATTAGTTTTAGACCTAAATAATTGTTATTTGGTGCCAGCGTTGAGCATGAACATGATATCTGGATATTGTTTGATGTGAGACGGTTATTCATTTAAATCAGATAATAATGGTTGTTCTATTTATATGAGTAATATCTTTTATGGTCATGCACCCTTGATGAGTGGTCTATTTTTACTAAATCTTGATAGTAGTGATACACATGTTCATAGTATTGAAGCCAAAAGATGCAGAGTTGATAATGATAGTGCAACTTATTTGTGGCACTGTCGTTTGGGTCATATTGGTGTAAAGTGCATGAAGAAACTCCATTCTGATGGAATTCTGGAATCACTTGATTATGAATCACTTGGTACTTGCGAACCATGCCTCATGGGCAAGATGACTAAAACTCCATTCTCCGAAACAATGGAGCGAGCAACAGAGTTATTGGAAATCATACATACTTATGTATGTGGTCCAATGAACATTGAAGCTCGCGGCAGATATCGTTATTTTCTCACCTTCACAGATGATTTGAGCAGATATGGGTATATCTACTTAATGAAACATAAGTCTGAAACATTTGAAAAGTTCGAAGAATTTCAGAGTGAACTGGAAAATCATCGTAACAAGAAAATAAAGTTTCTACGATCTGATCGTGGAGGAGAATATTTAAGTTACGAGTTTGGTCTTCATTTGAAAAAATGCAGAATAGTTTCGCAAATCACACCACCTGGAACACCACAGCGTAATGGTGTGTCCGAACGTCGTAATCGTACTTTACTAGATATGGTGCGATCTATGATGTCTCTTACTGATTTACCGCTATCATTTTCAGGTTATGCTTTAGAGACGGCTGCATTCACATTAAATTGGGCACCATCTAAATCCGTTGAGATGACACCTTATGAACTATGGTTTGGCAAGAAACCCAAGTTGTCGTTTCTTAAAGTTTGGGGCTGCGATGCTTATGTGAAAAAACTTCAACCTGATAAGCTCAAATCCAAATCGGAGAAATGTGTCTTCATAGGATACCCAAAGGAGAATGTTGGGTACACCTTCTATCACAGATCCGAAGGCAAGATATTCGTTGCTAAGAATGGATCCTTTCTAGAGAAGGAATTTCTCTCGAAAGAAGTGAGTGGGAGGAAAGTACAACTTGACGAGGTAATTGTACCTTCTCCCTTATTGAAAAATAGTTCATCACTAAAATCAATTCCAGTGATTCCTACACCAGTAAGTGAGGAAGCTAATGATGATGATCATGAGACTTATGATCAAGTTACTACCAAACCTCATAGGTCGACCAGAATAAGATCCGCACTAGAGTGGTAGGGTAATCCTGTTCTGGAAGTCATGTTACTTGACCATGACGAACCTACGAACTATGAGGAAGCGATGATGAGCCCAGATTCCGCAAAATGGCTAGAGGCCATGAAATCTGAGATGGGATCCATGTATGAGAACAAAGTATGGACTTTGGTTGACTTTCCTGATGACCGGCAGGCCATAGAGAATAAATGGATATTCAAGAAGAAGACCGACGCTGACGGTAATGTTACTGTCTACAAAGCTCGACTTGTTGCAAAAGGTTTTCGACAAGTTCAAGGAGTTGACTACGATGAGACCTTCTCACCCGTAGCGATGCTTAAGTCCGTCTGAATCATGTTAGCAATTGCCGCATTTTATGATTATAAAATTTGGCAAATGGATGTCAAAACTGCATTCCTTAATGGATATCTTAAAGAAGAGTTGTATATGATGCAACCAGAAGGTTTTGTCGATCCAAAAGGTGCTAAGAAAGTGTGCAAGCTCCAGCGATCCATTTATGTACTGGTGCAAGCCTCTCGGAGTTGGAATATACGATTTGATAGTGTGATCAAAGCATATGGTTGTATACAGACTTTTGGAGAAGCCCGTATTTACAAGAAAGTGAGTGGGAGCTCCGTAGCATTTCTGATATTATATGTAGATGACATATTGTTGATCGGAAATGATACTGAATTTCTGAATAGCATAAAAGGATACTTGAATAAGAATTTTTCAATGAAAGACCTCGGTGAAGCTGCTTATATATTGGGCATCAAGATCTGTAGAGATAGATCAAGACGCTTAATTGGACTTTCACAAAGCACATACCTTGATAAATTTTTGAAGAAGTTCAAAATGGATCAGGCAAAGAAAGGGTTCTTACCTGTATTACAAGGTGTGAAGTTGAGTCAGACTCAATGCCTGACCACTGTAGAAGATAGAGAGAAAATGAAAGGTGTTCCCTATGCTTCAGCCATAGGCTGTATCATGTATGCAATGCTATGTACCAGACCTGATGTGTGCCTTGCTATTAGTTTAGCAGGGAGGTACCAAAGTAATCCAGGAGTGGATCACTCGACAGCAGTCAAGAATATCCTGAAATACCTGAAAAGGACTAAGGATATGTTTCTCGTATATGGAGGTGACAAAGAGCTCGTCGTAAACGGTTACGTCGATGCAAGCTTTGACACTGATCCGGATGACTCTAATTCACAAACCAGATACGTGTTTTTATTAAATGGTGGAGCTGTCAGTTGGTGTAGTTCCAAGCAGAGCGTCGTGGCGGGATCTACATGTGAAGTGGAATACATAGCTGCTTCGGAAGCGGCAAATGAAGGAGTCTGGATGAAGGAGTTCATATCCGATCTAGGTGTCATACCTAGTGCATCGGGTCCAATGAAAATATTTTGTGACAATACTGGTGCAATTGCCTTAGCAAAGGAATCCTGATTTCACAAGAGAACCAAGCACATCAAGAGATGCCTCAATTCCATCCGCGATCAAGTCAAGGAGGGAGACATAGAGATTTGCAAGATGCATACGGATCCGAATGTTGCAGACCCATTGACTAAGCCTCTCTCACGAGCAAAACATGATCAACACCAAGACTCCATGGGTGTAAGAATCATTACAATGTAATCTAGATTATTGGATCTAGTGCAAGTGGGAGACTGAAGCAAATATGCCCTAGAGGCAATAATAAAGTTGTTATTTATATTTCCGTATATCATGATAAATGTTTATTACTCATGCTAGAATTGTATTAACCGGAAACTTTGTACATGTGTGAATACATGGACAAACAGAGTGTCACTAGTTTGCCTCTACTTGACTAGCTCGTTGAATCAATGATGGTTATGTTTCCTAACCATAGACATGAGTTGTCATTTGATTAACGGGATCACATCATTAGACAATGATGTGATTGACTTGACCCATCCATTAGCTTAGCACAATGATCGTTTAGTTTGTTGCTATTGCTTTCTCCATAACTTGTACATGTTCCTATGACTATGAGATCATGCAACTCCCAAATACCGGAGGAACACTTTGTGTGCTACCAAACGTCACAACGTAATTGGGTGAATATAAAGGTGCTCTACAGGTGTCTCCGATGGTGTTTTTTGAGTTGGCATAGATCAAGATTAGGATTTGTCACTCCGATTGTCGGAGAGGTATCTCTAGGCCCTCTCAGTAATGTACATCGCTATAAGCCTTACAAGCAATGTAGCTAATGAGTTAGTTACGGGGTGTAGCATTACGGAACGAGTAAAGAGACTTGCCGGTAACGAGATTGAACTAGGTATTGAGATACCGACGATCGAATCTCGGGCAAGTAACATACCGATGACAAAGGGAACAACGTATGTTGTTATGCGGTTTGACCGATAAAGATCTTTGTAGAATATGTAGGAACCAATATAAGCATCCAGGTTCCGCTATTGGTTATTGACCGGAGACATGTCTCGGTCATGTCTACATAGTTCTCGAACCCGTAGGGTCCGCACGCTTAACGTTCGGTGACGATCGGCATTATGAGTTTATGTGTTTTGATGTATCGAAGATAGTTCGGAATCCCGGATGTGATCACAGACATGACGAGGAGTCTCGAAATGGTCGAGACATAAATATTGATATATTGGACGACTATATTCGGACACTGGATGAGTTCCGGGGGTCACCGGATATTTATCGGAGTGCCATTGGGTTATCGGAACCCCCAGGGGAACTAATGGGCCAACATGGGCCTTGTGGTAGAGAGAGGAGAGGGCCTAGGGCTGGCCGCCCCCCCCCCCCCCCCCGCTTGGGAGTCCGAATTGGACAAGGAGGGGGGCGGCGCCCCCTCTTTCTTCCCTCTCTCCCTCTCCTTCTTTCCCCTTCCCCCTTCCTAGTTGTAATAGGAAAAGGGGAGTCCTACTCCTACTAGGAGGAGGACTCCCCCTCTCCTTGGCGCGCCCCAAGGCCGGCCGGCCTCCCCCCTTGCTCCTTTATATACAGGGTCAGGGGGCACCCTAGAACACACAAGTTGATTGTTTCCAGTCGTGTGCGGTGCCCCCCTCCACCATAATCCACCTCGGTCATATCGTAGCGGTGCTTAGGTGAAGCCCTATTTCGGTAACATCATCATCACCTTCATCACGCCATCGTGCTGACGAAGCTCTCCCTCGAAGCTCTACTGGATCGTGAGTTCGTGGGACGTCGCCGAGCCTAACGTGTGCAGATCGCGGAGGTGTCGTACCTTCGGCGCTAGGATCAGTCGATCATGAAGACGTACGACTACATCAACCGTATTTTCATAACACTTCCGCTTACGGTCTACGAGGGTACGTAGACAACACTCTTCCCTCTCGTTGCTATGCATCACCATGATCTTGCGTGTGCATAGGAATTTTTTTGAAATTACTACGTTCCTCAACATGATCTTCATGAAAGTTTTTATTATATCCTTCTTGGATATCTATCACTTTGGGACTAATTTTCATATGTTGCTTTTGATAAGCTCAAACGAATATAAGTGAAGATCATGAGCACAATTTTTCTTTCTCTCAAATCATTTGAAGTTAAGCAAGAGAGAATCTCTTGAAAATTTTACTAACTCTCAAATAAATCTAAGTGAAGCAAGAGAGCATTTCTTCAAAAATACTTAAGCACACCGTGCTAAAAAATATATAAGTGAAGCACTAGAGCAAGTCCATAGCTCATAAAAATTTAAGTGAAGCATAGAGAGCAATTCTAACAAGTCATGGCATAATTTTGGCTCCCTCAAATAGGTGTGTCCAGCAAGGAATCAAGACTTAAAACATAAAATAAAACAAATAAAGACTCATATCATACAATATGCTTCAAGCAAAACACATAGTATGTGACGAATAAAAATATAGCTTCGAGTAAAATACCGATGGTCGTTAGAAGAAAGAGGGGATGCCACTCGGAGGCATCCCCAAGCTTAGTTGCTTTCTCTATTTTGGATAATAGCTTGGGATGCCAGGGCATCCCCAAGCTTTGTCTCTTCTTACTCCTTATTCCTTCATCCATCGTAAGATAACCCAAAACTTTTTTTTCGAAATGGAGGCAAAAGATTTGCCTCGTCGATTAATTAAGAAGAAGAGAATTTCCTAGTTAATTAACGGAAAACCGGGTGAAAACTCCATGATACCACGGTCAACCCAACAAACATACATAACATGCAACAACCACAAACCCTCGCAAAATGACATCGCAATGAAACCCTCAACGAAACCACCGAACGCCACCAAATCCACAGAGGCGAGTCAATCGAAGATGGATGACAAAAAGACTGAGCATCCTCCATTAAGCAGCCGCGGACGCCTTCCTAATGACGTCAGTCTTCTTGCCTATGCTCCTGATAGCCTTCTTCGCCTTCTTCATTTTGCCCGTAGAAACCTCCTCCGCTAGGAGGCAAGCAATCGTCTTGGCAGACCTAGGACAAACTGCATCCAAGCTGGTGAGCAAGCGGCCAAGCTTTTTCGCGAAGACCACCTCGTCAATACGTGCCAGCATAGCGTCGCGGTCAAAGATGAGAGACAACTTGAAAACTTCAATCACACAAAACTCAACAAAAGCCTTCGTGAGATCCGTTACTATAAGAAAACAAATCACTACTATAAGTGTTGTAGTAAACCAATTCATATTTTGTTCTTGCATTATATCTACTGTATTCCAACTTTTATATGGCAAAAACTCATCAAAGAAAACCATAGAGCCATCAAAACAAGCACACAACGCAAAGAAAACAGAATCTGTCAAAAACAGAACAGTCTGTAGCAATCTGGGTGTTTCGAATACTTTTGTAACTCTGAAAACTCTGAAAAATTAGGACGGCCTGGTTAATTTGTATATTAATCTACTGCAAAAGGAATGGGTATTTTATCGCTCTCTGTTAAAAAATAAAATTATTTCCGCGAGCGCAAAAGTTTCTGTTTTTTCAGCAAGATCAAACAACTACCACCCAAGAAGATCCTAAAGGCTTTACTTGGCACAAACACTAATTAAAACATAAAAACACAATCATAACAGTAGCATAATTGTGTAAACACTCAAGAACGGGAAGAAAAAAGCAAAAATAAATTTTATTCATTGGGTTGCCTCCCAACAAGCGTTGTAGTTTTACGCCCTTAGCTAGGCATAAGGCAAGGATCTAAGTTTTGTCATCCGTAGTCTTGGCTACTTCGGTAAGGGTTTTCTCAAACTCGGGAGGCTCTTTGCGCTTCCCTAAATTTTTAGGAAAAGAAACCATTTTTAGATCCAAAATATCCAATCGCTTGTTGCAAAGAGTGATCAAGGTATTCATGCGATTGATACTACCATTGAGATGTTTGAGGGGTTCATTATATTTTTGTAATTCAACCATGTGTTTATGCAAATCACCAAGTTTTTCTAACATTTGAACTCCCTCTGGGGTAAAATAAAACCCCTTCTTTTGAGGTGGAACACCCAAAATTCCTTCTAAAATTTCATAGGCAGCATTGGCATCAAGCTCAATAAAATTCCCTTTAGCGGCAAAATCTAGGAGTTGTCTATGATGTAAAGACAATCCTATGTAAAAATTACGAAGCAAGATCTTAGCATCCCCCTTTAAATTGCAAATACGATAAGAATCCATAAGCCTATACCAAACATCTTTCAGATTTTTTCCTTGTCTTTGCTTGAAGTAAAGAACTTCAAAATCTGGTGACAAAGGAGGGGTAGGTACACTAGCCATTATGACTAGAGGACAATAACACGGATAGATCTGGCGAGAAAACGGCGAACGAAAAAGAGGGGCGAATAAAATGATAATTTTTTGTGAAGTGGGGGAGAGGAAAACGAGAGGCAAATGGCAAATAATGTAAATTGTGAGGAGATGAGATTTGTGATTAGGAACCTGGTATATGTTGAAGATCTTCCCCGGCAACGGCGCCAGAAATTGGTGCGTTAACGGGAGACTATCTTGACTTGATCCTCCCTGGCAGCGGCGCCAGAAATTCCTTTTGATGTCGCTTGAAGCTACATTGGTATTTCCCCAAAGAGGAAGGGATGATGCAGCACGGCGGCAGTAGGTATTTCCCTCAGATATGAAATCAAGGTTATTGAACCAGTAGGAGAACCAAGCAACACAGCATAATCAGCACTTGCACACAAATAACAACTACTCGCAACCCGGCATGTAAAAGGGGTTGTCAATCCCTTTCGGGTAGCGACGCCAGAAATTGGCAAACGGACGTGAGATAAAATTGTAGATAATGATAAATCAAACACCAAATAAAATAAATTGCAGCAAGGTATTTTTGTATTTTTGGTTTAGTAGATCTGAAAATAAAAGGCAAATAAAATAGATCGCAAAGGCAAATAATATGAGAAAGAGACCCGGGGCCATAGGTTTCACTAGTGGCTTCTCTCGAGAAAAATAGCAAACGTCGGGTAAACAAATTACTGTTGGGAAATTGATAGAACTTCAAATAATCATGACGATATCCAGGCAATGATCATTACATAGGCATCATGTCCAAGATTAGTAGACCGACTCCTGCCTGCATCTACTACTATTACTCCACACATCGACCGCTATCCAGCATGCATCTAGTGTATTAAGTTCATGGAGAAACATAGTAATGCAATAAGAATGATGACATGACGTAGACAAGATCTATCTATGTAGAGATAGACCCCATCATTTTATCCTTAGTGGCAACGATAAATACGTGTTGGTTCCCTTTCTGTCACTGGGATCAAGCACCGTAAGATCGAACCCACTACAAAGCACCTCTTCCCATTGCAAGATAAATAGATCAAGTTGGCCAAACAAAACCCAAATATTGGAGAAGAAATACGAGGCTATAATCAATGATGCATAAAATATATCAAAGAAACTCAAATAACTTTCATGGATATAAAAAAAGATAGATCTGATCATAAACTGAAAGTTCATCCAATCGCAACAAACACACCGCAAAAAGAGTTACATCATATGGATCTCCAAGAGACCATTGTATTGAGAATCAAACGAGAGAGAGGAAGCTATCTAGCTACTAACTACGGACCCGAAGGTCTACAAAGAACTACTCACGCATCATCGGAGAGGCACCAATAGAAGTGGTGAACCCCTCTGCGATGGTGTCTATGTTGGATATGGTGGTTTTGGACTCTGCGGTGGCTGGAATTGATTTTCTCGACTCCCCTATGGTTTCTGGAATAGTGGGGTATTTATAGAGCAAAGAAGCGGTCCGGGGGGCACCCGAGGTGGGCACAACCCACCAGGGCGCGTTTGGGCCTCCTGGCGCGCCCAGGTGGGTTTTGCTCCCCTCAGAGCACCCCCCAGGTGCTGTCATGGCCCATTAGGTGTCTTCTGGTCCATAAAAAATCTCTGTAAAGTTTCGCTGCATTTGGACTCCGTTTGGTATTGATTTTCTGTGATGTAGAAAACATGCAAAAAACAGCAACTCGCATGCACTTGGCACTATGTCAATAGGTTTGTACCAAAAAATGATATAAAATGACTATAAAATGATTTTAAAACATCCAAGAATGATAATATAACATCATGGAATAATCAAAAATTATAGATACGTTGGAGACGTATCATTCTCCTATTGGATTGATAACCTTGGTTTCATAACTGAGGGAAATACTTACCGTTGATGTGCTACATCATCCTCTCCTCTTCGGGGAAATACCAACGCAGATACAAGCAATCACTTACATTTACCTTAGTTTTCACTTTTATACCTATCACTATCAGATCTCATCCTTGCAAGTAACCCTGTAGGGATTGACAACCCCTTTATTGCGTTGGGTGCAAGTATTTGTTTGTTTGTGTAGGCGCTATCATTGGAGACTTGTGTGTTCCTCCTACTGGATTGATACCTTGGTTCTTAACTGAGGGAAATACTTATCTCTACTTTGTTGCATCACCCTTTCCTATTCAATGGAAAAACCAACGCAAGCTCAAGAAGTAGCAGTAGCATAGACATCAACCTCATCGTCCGAATTATCATCATTGTATTCAACCATATGCATGCTAGGATGATCGGTTGTAGACCTATGAACCTCTTTACTTCGAATCTCCTGAGCCAAAGCTTTTTGTAAGACCTGGTTAATATTCAAAATTGATAACTTTCTAGCCTCTCTTTAATGTGAGTTCTTAAACCATTAAGAACAAGATCCGTCAAGTCTCTTTCGGTTATCACTAAGCTATAACATTGATTTTTTATATCTCTAAATCTCTTGACATAATCGGTGATCGGTTCATCATGTTTTTGCCTAACAGATGTAAGATGTGACAACTTAAGCTCATTATCGCTGCTATAGAAGTGATCATGAAACTTTTGCTCTAATTGCGACCATATGAGAATTGAACCATGAGATAAAGCATCAAACTATGAAAATGCGGCGCCAGTTAAAGATAAGGGAAATAAACGCACTTTCAATTCTTTTATGGAACCTGCTTCACCTAACTGCGCTAGATACTGACTAGCTCCCATGTTGGTTTCGTGCCCTCTCCACTAAATTTAACAAAATCAGGAACCTTCTAACCTTGATGGTACAAAACTGCATCAAAGTGTTCAGGATAAGGCTTTTGGTACACACAACTCTTTACTTTCGGCTCGTTTCTGAAAGTTTATAGAAACATCTTATGCAAGTCATCCCTTAATTTGGCTAAAATTGGATCTGAGGCAGATGAAGATGCTTGTGGCAACTACATAGGAGCAACATGAGTACTAGCTAGTGGTTCAACTTGTGGGATGGGCGTCGAACCATAATTCGGCGAAAGACCAAACATGCTTGTGCCTATGGGTGGTGTGACAAAGTGATTCGACGTTGACGCCGAATTGGCACACTTATAATAGGATTAGGATATGTAGGTGTAGCCACGAGCTGGTTGGTTTGACTAGGGTAAAAATTTAACAACATATAATATTGTTGTTGCATAGGAGGTGCCAATGAAATAGGTAAAGTTGGACTAGGGTTTTCAGATATACCAACAGTACCGCTAGATGACGGAGGCATATTTCTCTGAGCATTAGCACTCGCTACGAAAGAATTGTATGTCATCACACTACCTTGACAGTCCTTCTTGAAACATGCAAGAAATGCCTCCAAATCCTCCTGCCCGTTCTTCTTCTTGAGTGCCTCAAAGCCTCTTCACGCTTCTTCTTTCATGTTTCGTAGGACTCGCGATGTTCCTCTGATAGTTCGTCAAGATGGGGATTGATGATGTTATCAGCGTCAATCTCTGCGGGCTTGGGAAGCTTGCCGTTGCCAGTCATGATTGATTGATGATGATTGCTCTTTAGTTGTCCCCAGCAGAGTCGTCAAAAAGTGTGTTCGCGCATGAACACGTCACCGTGTACCCTAGACATCGGGGGTGATACACTTCAACTCATGTCGATGGAGACCCGGCTGAAAGGGAGGTACAAAAGCAATCCGATGGTGCTTTTGAGGACCCGAAACCCCACACACCTGGGAGGGACCCCGTTTCGATGTGCGGCGGCTATGGGCTACCCTAGGTCGGTTTGCCCGCCCCTAGATCCCCGAGGATCACTAACCTTCAACATGAAGAACGAACGATGAATGCGAGATAAAGAACAAGGGAGAGATGTAAAAACTAGGGTAAAAAGTAGTATATTGATCTGCCAATTGTTTGTTGCTCAATAAGCTATCACCTCTCATCTATTTATGAGGTGGTTGAACTTCTCGTACAATAAAATGACTAAAAATTATGTCCAGAGCATAAAAAACCCTAACCTAACTCGAACAGGAATCTTTGGTAATTTTCCAGATCAACTTGGAGCCTCCAAGTGGTTTCGCTCGGTCTCACTGAGTGGACATGTCCAACTTTCTGTAATCTTCTGTATTTAACTTGGAATTTTCGAGTGGTTTCACTCAGAATTACCGATTTTCCTAACATCAACTCGGTCTCACCGAGTCAAATCAACTAGGTCGGTCCGAAGTGACTCTGAAGTTTCTGTCCCTAGCCTAGTTTTGACTTCACAAGTTGCATACGACCTGGGATTAAGACGATTTTTATACAAAAATTGACCGTTTTGACAAGACATACAACTTTGATGTTGAACACTTTTCCATCAGTGGCAAGCTTAATTATGTTTCATGACATTTAATAATCCAATGTCAACACGGGCATCCCTGAAATTGTCATAACTTTTGTATCCGAGCTCCATTTGGACCATCTGCGTATCCATCTTTGTCAGTGTCAAAACCGGCAGACCTCGGGGTAGGGGATCTCGAACAGATGGTAACAAGAACAGATAGACGATGTTTTACCGAGGTTCGGGCCCTCTTGATGGAGGTAAAACCCTACGTCCTGCTCTTATTTATATTTATGGAGATGTATCAAGTACAGAGTTGATCTACCTCGAGATCGTAAGATGTGGTCTAACTCTAGGGCTAGGTGGATGATATTGCGTTGATATCCCCTCTACGGGCTAAACCCCATGGCTTATATACACGCCAGGGAGGTTATCCAGGGTTACAAGTTCGATATCTAGGAGCAAGGCGGCATGAGAGATCTTGGAGTATACATCAAGTCTTCGATGGAGGTAGTCTTGATCACGCCTCCTGCGTACGGCCTCCGGAGTCCATCTTGATCATGAATGAGGGTCCGTCGGCCCAACCCAAGGATCATGGGGCAACTAGGTTAGCACCCCCCCCCCCCCAATCCAGGACACCGTCAATCTTGATCTTCTTGAAGAGAGCCATCCGAATGTGACTTCCAAACATAAGTTTTAATTAATCTTGACATAGCTTAAGCTGCTTTTATGATTGTGCCACTTTTGAGCATCAACAGAGGCATCGCAGGTGTAGAGTATTCGTGCGTTCGACGTCCCCGATCGGAGTTGTGAGAGGGTGAAGCAGAGCAAATGTCGAACAGAGCGTATGGATGTTGGTTATAGTGGATGAATGGAGAGAGTGGCAATGGTACCCTGGCCAAGAGGCTTAAAAGAAAAATGGAGCGCAAAGGGGGGTCAACCCAGGATTCAAACTGGGGTCTCCTTCTATGAGGAGTTGCGAAACTAACCACTGGGTTAGCACCACACCCATGTTGAATACCAGCGCACAACCTACTTATAGAGAAAAAGTGCCAGTTTTACATTCCTTTTCCTGGGGTTTCTGTTGTATGTTTTCCTTTGTTTTTCACCGTTTCTTTCTCCATTTTTACCCTTTTTTAATTCTCCACTTTCTTCTGTTTTATTCGTTCTCATTGGGTTTTCAATTCTATTTTTTCATTTGTGTCTTTTCTATTTCTTCTCTGGGTTTTTCCCATTATCTTTGCATTTGTTTCTTCGGTTTTATTTTTCATTTACTTTTATTTTGGTACATTCTTGTTTCTTTTTCTGGTTTGATTTTTTTGTTTTTCATTATATATTTTTCGTACATATCAAGTATCAACAACATTTTTCTAATAAACGTTTAACATTTTTCCAGTGCAAATTTAATATTTTTTCAATATATACTCAGCATTTTCTCTATACACATTGTTAACATTTTAAAATTCTTGATTAACATTTTTCTATAGAAGATATACATTTTTAATACATGGTTGATATTTTTTCTATACATTTTTTAAAATGCTTGACTAATAGTTTTCAAATAAAAAGATTAACTTTTTTAATACATGGTCAACAATTTTTCTATACATATTTAACATTTTCTAAATGGTTGATTAATATTATTCAAACAATTGTCCAACATTTTTTCAAATGCTTGATTGACATTTCACATACCTGTTAAAAAAATCATCATTTTCAATACATGGTCAACATTTTTCTATACACATATAACATTTTTCCAAATGCTTGATTAACATTTTTCAAATACTTGTTCAAGATTTTTTTTCAAATGCTTAATTAACAATTTTTATGTACATAATAAAAAAATCATCATTTTTTAATTACATGGTCAACATTTTTCTATACACATTTAACATTTCCCAAATGCTTGATTAACATTTTTTTTCAATACTTGTTCAATATTTTTTGAAAATGCTTGATTAACATTTTTATATACACGATAAGAAAATTTCATTATTATTTTAATAAATGATCACCAATTTTTCTATAACATTCAATATTTTTCAGAATGCTTGATTACCATTTTTCGAATACTTGTTAAAAAAATTAAATATATTTTGTAGAGAGTTTTTTTTGTGTGTACACACACACACACACATATATAGTGATAATATTCATCACCCAGGGTGCAGAATAAATTATTCTTCACCCGATGTAATCTTACGATCATTTCATATATATATATACACACACACAAATTGACTATTCTTCACCCCCTCGATTTTAACGTTAATGCACCGTAATTTCATGTTCCATAAAATTTTGTCTTATTTTAGACGTAAAAATAGAACGTAAGAAAATATATAATCGCTGTAAAAAATATTTTATGTTACATAAAATTAAAATTAAAAAACTGTCTAAAATGTACATAAAATGGCATTTTTCTGGTCTTATGACCTATAAATTTTTTCTTATGCCAAATTTTACATAGTGTATCAATATGAATGTAACTATTTGTATTTGAAATGAAATTTGTTTATGAAATGATAGTAAGATTACCTTGTTAAAACTTATTATACATCATGGGCGATGAATAAACTTTATGTGTGTGTGTATTAAAGTATAAAAAAAGTACAAAAATAAAACAGAAAAAGAGATTGTGGCGAGCCGTGAGCGTGGGTTGAACTCGCTGAAGGCGAGATATAGGGCCGCCCGACACACATCGGCTTGTCTATATAGAACTACATAGACATCCGGTGAAATAATGAGTTACCGAATCCATAATCCGCATAATCCTATTGCGCTGGTTGCCTTCACTTGATTTAGTGGGCTGGCCCATCTACACTAACATGTTTTTGGGAAGCTCATAAACGGTTTTGGGAAGCTTCAAGAAGTTTCTGGTCTCGTTTTTTTATACAAGTTTTTTAGCCCGGTATTTCTACTTTCTTTTTTAATCTTTTCTGTTGTTTTTCTTTCAAATGCATGATTATTTTCCAATTTTGTTAATTTTCAAATTCACAAAATATTTTCAGATTTTGTAAACCTTTTCAAATTTCATGTACTTTTTCAAACTCGTGAATTTCAAATTTTAATGAACGTTTGATAATTTCTTGTTTTTTTAAATTTCTGAACATTCTCAAATTCTGATCTTTTTTAAAATCCCTGAACTTCTTTCAAATTGATGAACTTTTTTAAAATCCAGATTTTTTCAAATTTATTAACTTAGTACTAATTCCAGAACTTTTTTCAAACTCATGATTGTTTTTCAAATTTTTTAACTTAGCCTACCCCAACTTGTTTGGGACTCAAGACTTTGTTGTTGTAATAATATTTTTATACAAAAAGCCTCTATTTCTAATTTAATGAACATTTTGTTCTAGGTTATTTCAGCCCGTTTTCTCATCTTTCTTTGTTCATTTCTTATGTTGTTTTCCTTGAAATGCATGATTTTTCGAAATTCATGAACTTTTTCACATTCGCAAACTATTTTCAAATTTTGTGAACTTTTTCTAATTTGTGTTCTTGAAATTTCACATACTTTTTGCAAATACATGAATTTATAAAATTTAATGAACATTTCTAAAAATCTTAAACTTTTTCTGAATTTATGAACTTTTTAAAATTAATGAACTGTTCCAAATTCATGATCTTTTTAAAAATCCATGACCTTCTTTCAAATTCATGAACTTTTTAGATTTTTGAAAGTTTTCTAAAATTCATGAACTTTTTCAAACTCACAAACTTTTTTTCAAATTGATGAACATTTTGAAATTGTACATCATAAAAACTGTATTTTAAAATAATAAGGTTTTGAAATTTTTGTTTTAGAAAATCATGTGCCTCTTTTATTCTAGAATCGACACCTACTCTTTCTTTAGCGGTGTGCTAGCAAGCGAGGTGGCCAACGAGTAGGGCGAGCGCAACCGAGCTATGAGCCTAGCGGGTTGGCCCATGTGTTTTCATGTGCGAGCGCTGGTTGCTGAAATAACACCTAAGGCACTGAGAGGAGGTCATTGCAAGTCTATACGGCGGCCGTTGCACCGCTTATAGGAAATGGCAGAAAGGGTGCACCGCCTCCCTCCGTCGATGCAGCATGAATTGGCCCATTTAAAAGGGAAAATTTTGTTTTTGCCACTCTAGATTTTGCCAATTTTCCTTATACCATTCTAGATTTTGACATTTCACTTTTGCCACTCTTAGCTTTTGACAATTATCACAATTGCCATTTCGTGGAAAAAGCAGAATAATTTTATTTCATTTTTGCCACTCTTAGCTTTTGAAATGTATCACAATTGCCACCGGAATGGCAATTCAGATAATTGTCAAAAACTAAGAGTGGCAAAAGTGAACTGTCAAAATGTAGAGTGGCATAAGGAAAATTGGCAAAATCTAGAGTGGCAAAAACAAAATTTTCCCCATTTAAAAGGTATAAAAGGGAGTTCCATCGCTTGTTTCGGAAGCTTCTAGAAGCTTCCCACTCGGCTTTCTATTTCCTTTTTTCTATTTTTTTAATTTATGTCTTTGTTATTTTATTTTTCCAATGAGCTTGTTTTCAAATCAATGATTTTTTTTCACTTTTTCATGATTAGTTTTTCAAAACTGATAAACTGTTTTCTGATTTTTGTGAACCTTTTATAAAATCATGAATTTTTTTGAAAAAATGATGAGCACTGACAAATTCATGATTTTTTCTCAAAATTCAGGTTCTAAAAGGTTGATGGAATTTGTGAATTTTTTTTTCAAATTCATGAATTTTTTATCGATTTTTATTCTTTTCAAAACCAGTGAATATTTTGTTTCAAAATTTTCAATTTTTTGAAAAAAAATGATGAACTTTTTTTCAAAATCAATGAGCTTTTTTCGAATTTGTGAATTCTTTTAAAATGGATGCTTTTTAAAAAATCTCGAATTTTTTTGAATTTTCAAAAAGTCAGTGGTCAACGGGTCAAAAGCTTCAGTTCTCAAGGGTCAATCTTTCCCACGAACTAATGAGCGAAGAAATCGAGTGAACCTGCCGGCGATCTAGAGGGGTCGAGCGAGCATTGTGCTGAATGGGCCTCACCAGTTGATCATGTCTGTGGGCGTTAAGAAGCTCAACCAGCACCTAAAGTGCCCAATAGGAGGTCCCGGAGGTCTTGCGATATCTGGTAAAATTATGGTGGACACCGGCTAGCGATGGGCGACAGGCACGACCTGTTCGGCCATTGACAAGTCAGTCGCGTGGAGGCAGCAGGGTGATGTTGTTGATCGGTGATCGACCCCTTTGTACGTGCGTCTGCTCGGCTAGTCTAGGAACTTCGTCTCTTGCTATCCCCCGGCACCGCCGCCGCACTGGTTTGTCATGTTGTCGCCTACTTGCATCGTTGGAGACCTGGAGCAGCAAACAATGGCCAATATCTAACCTCTCTACTCGCATTTAATTTTGTATAAATTTTGCTTCCTAAACTGTATCGACATGGGTTTCATTTTTAACGGTGTTGTAGTATGGAATTGGATTGCTTTCGTTTGCTAATTTTATTGAGTGATTCAAATCCAATAAGTTGGTAATGTCAAGTAAGTTTAACTTCACAATCTTGTTTTGAGCAAATGACTAGCTTCATCATCTAAAAAAGGGCAGCCTAGATCCCGAAAACAACTAATTGACTTCATAATGTACAATTCAAGCTGTATGCTTTATTTATTGGTTTTTACAGGCACTCAAGATCCAATGTCCTATTTGTTTTCATTGTCGATCATATTAGTTTTCACATTTTAGAGTTCTTTATATTATATTGTTTAACATCATACAACCAATTGGTATTTTGACAATGTTTTTCTATTGTGACGAAAATTTTATATCAATCTGTGTGTTATTTTATTATGGCATTGCTTTATCTCTATTCTTATAAAAAAATAGAGTTGGTGATGATGGTGTGCCTGTCATCCTACAATATAAGCCATCCAATCTATACCTGACGGATAGGAAGGAAACAATCATAATTTTGGAAAAAGATACCCGCACCCCTCTCCATATTTGCAGATAAGACCTTCCCTTGTTCATCCTTATCTCTCATAAAATAAACAACTCATATAAATGCATCTTGATGTTTCATGCAACCCACGGACATCTTGCTATTATCAACACGTATTTATGTATCGGGCGCATGATACTAGTATATAATACTCCCCATTACAACCAGCCTTAGTAATCTCAAATCCTGATATTGATACATGCAACCATAACACGTACTTATGTTATTTTATTAAAAGAAGAGCCGCCTCTCCTATTTTCATTAGAGCAAGTATAATAGTCCTATTCAGCAGGTTACAAGGGATTCCACATCAGCAAAATTTTGAGCTGGAGGAGAGTAAAGGCAAGAGAGAGAAGAGAGCGAGCGCTTCGCTAGTCGCCCAGCTGCAGCACAAGACGCGAGAAAGTTTCGCCCGCTTGCAGCCCGAAGCCAACGACAACGCCGCTGCTCCCAATCCACTGCGTCCCGTCGTCCAATCAACTCCTTTTTTCTTTCTGCCCGTGCATGCAAACATTGATTACCCTGATCATCCAACAGCTCGTACAAAGCCAACCTTATTATACCAGACTTTTTCTATGAAGGCTATTGCTGATATGGCACCCATATAGAGCCCGTTGCGGCGTTTCTATTAGCCATGCTCTTAAGATAAGGCATATGGTAATACGTACTACTTATGTGAGGGCATTCTTGTCTTGAGTGCGCCTTGTAAGGCGTGCATAGCCAGGGTGTGTGGCATATCGTTGACGCTATGGGCTTTTGACAATGACAAAGATCATCGAGTAGTCGATGCCAGACAAACATGTTGGGTAATGTCGAACGGGGTCGCGAACAGGCCGATGGTGTGGACGATGTGGTGTAGGAACTAATGCTCCATGGGATAGATGTCACAATACGGGATGAGAAATCGGTTGTCGATGTCGTTGTGACACGGTCATCATAAAAAATCCCTGTGTGAGAATTTACGGTTGCATAATCAAATAACATTCCTCTTCCATCAAAAGGAGAAAACATTCCTCATGCGCGGAGCCTTGCTTCAATACACCCCACACTCACAAACCGTATAAAGACAATATGGTCATTTGACCAAAACGTATACCCACTTCTGTATGGACACGTATGTGGAGTACATAGACGTACACATCCGATCTGCCCACCCACATCGTGTCTCGCGCCCATTCTGTCATGTACCCGTCACGATATGCCCCTGCACACGGTACTGCGCACTGGCCACGCCCCCTCCTTCTGTTTTATTTATTTTAAACGTTTTTCTTTATTTCTTCTTGGTTTTCACTTTCTTGGTTTTTCTTTGCTTCTTTCTCCGTTTCATTGATTTTTTTCGTTCTTTTTTTCATTTTCTTCCATTTTGTAGGTTTCTTTCTTGATTTTCATCGAGTTTTTTGTTTCATTGTTACTTTTCACTGTTTCCATTGTTTTCATTGGTTTCTTTGAATTTTTTTATTTCTTTCCTTTTTATTTTTTTGCATTTATTAGATTCCTTTTTTGGTTGATTTCCATCGGTTTCTTTATCGGTTTTAATTATTGTCCATTTTATTTGCACCTGTTTCTCTGAGCTTTTTTTGGTTTCCTTTGCATTTTTAGTTTTCATTGGTTTTTCCGGTTTTCTTAGTTTCTTTTATTTTCCATTCTACATTTTTCATATACATCAAGAACATTTTTCTAATACACATTTAACATTTCTCAAATACAATTTTAACATTTTTTAGTACAAGGCCAACATTTTTCCTAAACATATTTTTCTATATTTTTCAAATGTTTGATTAACATTTTTCAACAGGAAGTTTACCATATTTTGAGTACATGGTCAACATTTTTCCTATACATATTTATAACATTTTTCAGATGCTTGATAAAAAAATTAATATGAGATTAACATTTTTTGTATACATGGTGAATATTTTTCTATACACATTTCAACATTTTTCAAATGCTCGATTAATATTTTTCAAATACAAGATTAATTTTTTAATACATTGTGGACAATTTTCCTATAAACATTTAACATTTCGGAAATGTTTCACTAACATTTTTTTCAAATAAAAGATTAACATTTTTAATACATTGTCAACATTTTTCTCTACACATTTATATTTTTCAAATTCTTGATTAACATTTTCAAGTACAAGTTTAGCATATTTAGAGTACACGATCAACATTTTTTATATACACATTTATAATATTATTCAGATGCTTGATTAAAAAATAAATACAAGATAAACCTATTTTTATACATGGGCCACATTTTTTCTATAAAGATTGCAACATTTTTCAAATGCTTGATTAACATTTTTCAAATACAAGATTAACATTTTCATATTAGTTTCTCCGTTTTTTATTTTAATTTGTTTTAAAAGGTTTTTCTTCATTTTTCTTTATTTTCACTGTTTCTTGGTTTTTCTATGTTCCTTTCTCGGTTTTCATTTAGTTTTTTCGTTTTCTTTATATATATTTGTTTTCTTTGGTTTTGTAGGTTTCTTACTCGATTTTTATAGGTTTTCTTTGTTTCTTTGTTGATTTTTGTCTGTTTACATTCTTTTCATTTGTTTCTTTTTTCATTTTCTTATTTTTGTATTTATTAGGGCTTTTTGGTTGAATTTCATCGGTTTCCTTATTAGTTTTTATTGATTTCCATTTTATTTGCACTTGTTTCTTTGCTTTCATTTTTCTTCTTTGGTTTTTTTTTTTCAGTTTTCATTGGTTTATTCATTTTTCTTTGTTTCTTTTACTTATCATTCTATATTTTTCGTATACGTCAAGAACATTATTATTTAATAAACATTTATCAAATTTGAAATAAAATTTTAACATTTTTTAGTACACGGTCAAGATTTTTTCAAAACACATTTAATAATTCTTAAATGTTTGATTAAGATTTTTCAAGTACAAGTTTAACATATTTTGAGTACACGATCAACATCTTTTTATACACATTTATAACATTTTCTTGGATGATTGATTAAAAAATTTAAATACAAGATTAGTATTTTTTTGTATACATGATCAAGACTTTTTCTATATTCATTTCAACACTTTTCAAATGCTTGATTAGCATTTTTAAAATACAAGATTATTCTGAATACAATGTCAACATTTGTTTTATACACATTTAACATTTTGCAAATTCTTGATTAAACAAATTTTATTACATATTTCAACCATTTTGTATACACATTTAATATTTTTCAAATGCTTGATTAACATTTTTAAATACTTGATCGATTTTTTTCATCATTTTTAATACATGGTCAACATTTTTGCTATACACATTTAATAATTTTCAAATGCTTGATTAAGATTTTCGAAATACTAGTTTATCATATTATTACTTTTATAGTACATGTTCAACATTTTTATACACATTTAACATTTTTCAAATGCTTGATTGACATTTTTGAAATACTCATTTAACATTTTTTTCCAAATGTTTGAATTAACTTTTTTAAATACATATTTTGTTTACATGAGAAACATTTTCTCTATGCACATTTAACATTTTTCAAATTCTTGGTTAGCATTGTTTTTGATTTTTTTTGTGTAATATATTTATTTAGAATATTTGGAAGCATAAATGAAATTTAAAAAGAAATAAAAAGGAAAACAAATGTGGGCGCGAGGAAGAACCTAAATGGACCGACCATTCTGAGAACACTAGGCACAAGACGGACCGTTGTCTTGCTCTATGCGAGACATATCACTTCCCCTAAGGCGTTGGGAGGAGGTCTATCGGCATCAGCTAGCGATGGGCCACAGGCACGGCCCGTTCGGCCATCGACGACAAGTCAATCACATGGAGGCAGCAGGCCCAACCTATCGATCGACTTGATCGATCGACCCCTTTCTACGAGTGTCTGCTCGGCTTGTCCGGCGCTTCGCCTCCTGCTATCCTACGGCATTGATGTCGCACTAGTTTGTCAAGGTGTTGGGTTATTGGCCATGTCATGGAAGCATCGCACTATGCTAGAGTCGTCGTCGCCTACTTGCATCGCTAGAGAACTAGAGCAGAAAACGATGGCCAATAGCTACCCTCTCTACTCGTATTTCTATTTTGTCTAAACTTTGCTTCCTAAACTGTATGGATATGGTTTTCATTTTTAAGGGTCTTGTAGTCTAGAATTGGATTGCTTTGATTTGCCAATTTTATTGAGTTATTCAAATCCAATAAGATGGTAATAATGTCAAGTAAGTTTAACTTCACAATTTTGTTTTGAGCAAAATGATTAGCTTCATAGTAAAAAAAAGGGCACTTGAGATCACTAAAAATAATAATTAACTTCATAATGTACAATTCAAGTTGTATCCTTTATTTATGAGAATCTATTTTCATGCCCCTCCTTCCTTAGTTGTGTTCAGTATTGCCTCGCGCATCTAACATCGCTCACTTTTGCCCTCTTCCACTCATCTGCGCCTCACAAAAGGTCAAACTGTGTCTTGCCGTCGGGTCAAAGCCATTGACCGCTACTTCACCCAGTACTAATGCGTGGGACCGACCTGTACGGGCACATGCATTCGCATCACCGGCTCTTTCCTGCACACAATCGCATGGAACCCACTATTTCATCACATGCTTTATTGATTTCGTGATGCTGGTTGATTCCTACATGGTTTGCAACTGGCGCGCGGGACCCACTGATATGCAAAAATGAATTAGTGTCGCCTGTTGTTTCCACATAGCGACTGCTCGTGTTTTCGCACATAGGGAGTCATGTTGCCGGCACCCATTAGTGGCGGCTTAAAGCCGCAACCCACCACCGTCATACTTTGCCATATATGCAGCACCCACCCCATTTTGCCGCTCACCTCTGGAGCCACTACAACACAAACCCTAGCCCTCCTCTCCCACCTCCCCTTCTGCATACATGGCATGGCCATGCAACATCACTCTCCGTGAAGCCGAGCTTCTTGCCAGCAGCGACATCCTGGTGCTGTCGGACACACGTCTGTTGGTGGGATGGATTGTGAGTCACGGGGGTATTCTGGCCGTTCGCTTAGTCGCCTTTGTGCGAGCTGTCCACAGCTTTTGGGCAGGTATGATGCCCAAGGAGAGGGCACATCTAGACTTCGAGCCAAACAACCCATTATGGTCGTAGATCCTCGCCTAGGACGCACTGCTCAGATCCAGCACTTCGACGGCCCCAACCCGCCACCGCACAGAAACATCGCCCATGACGGTGTCCTGGACTAAGGAGTACTAACCTGTACGATCCCTAGTCTACGGGCCAAACTTACGGCCCGCCGATCTCCACAATGGACTCCAGAAGCTATGAACCTCGGAGTGTGATGACCCACAAGTATAGGGGATCAATTGTAGCTCTTTTCGATAAGTAAGAGTGTCGAACCCAACGAGGAGCAGAAGGAAATGACAAGTGGTTTTCAGCAAGGTAATGTTTGCAAGTGCTGAAATTGTAAGTAGCAGAGTAGTTTGATAGCAAGGTAATTTGTAACGAGCAGGTAATGATAGTAGTAACAAAAGTGCAGCAAGGTAGCCCAATCCTTTTGAGGCAAAGGACAAACCAAAACGGTCTCTTATGATTAGCAAAGCGTTCTTGAGGGTACACGGGAATTTCATCTTGTCACTTTCACCATGTTGGTTCAATTTGTGTTCGCTACTTCGATAATTTGATATGTGGGTGGACCGGTACTTAGGTGCTGTTCTTACTTGAACAAACCTCCTACTTATGATTAACCCTCCTGCAAGCATCCGCAACTACGAGAAAAGTATTAAGAATAAATTCTAACCATAGCATTAAACTTTTGGATCCAATCGGTCCCTTACGGAATAGCGCATAAACTGGGGTTTAAGCTTCTGTCACTCTCGCAACCCATCATCTAATTGCTACTCCACAATGCATTCCCTTAGGCCCAAATATGATGAAGTGTCATGTAGTCGATGTTCACATGACACCAGTAAGGGAATCACAACATACATACTATCAAAATATCGAACACATATCAAGTTCACGTGATTACTTGCAACATGATTTCTCCCGTGACCTCAAGAAAAAAAATAACTACTCACAAATGATAATCATGCTCAAGATCATAGGGGTATTAAATAGCATATTGGATCCGAACATATAATCTTCCACCAAATAAACCATATAGTAATCAACTACAAGATGTAATCAACACTACTAGTCACCCACAAGCACCAATCTATAGTTCCGGTAACAATATTGAACACAAGAGATGAACTAGGGTTTGAGATGAGATGGTGTTGTTGAAGATGTTGATGGAGATTGCTCTCCCCAAGATGGGAGAGTTGTTGGCGATGATGATGACGATGATTTCCCCCTTTGGGAGGGAAGTTCCCCCGGCGGAATCGCTCCACCGGAGGGCAAAAGTGCTCCTGCCCAGGTTCCGCCTCGATACGGCAGTGCTCCGTCCCGAAAGTCCTCTTCTTATTTTTTCTAGGTCAAAATGACTTATATACCAGAATATGGGCACCGGAGGTGGCCCTGGGTGAGCACAACCCACCAGGGCGCGCCTGGGCTCCCTGGCGCGCCCACCTGGTGGCCCCCCTCTGGTACTTATTTGCTCCAATATTCATCATATAATTGATAAAAAATCTCCATGAAGTTTCAGCTTGTTTGGAGTTGTGCAGAATAGGTGGCATGACGTAGCTTTTCCAGGTCCAGATTTCCAGCTGCCGGAATTCTCCCTCTTTGTGTATACCTTGCATATTATGAGAAAAAGGCATTAGAATTACTCCAAAAAGCATTATTATGGATAAAATCATCATAAATAACAGTAAGAAAACATGATGCAAAATGGGCGTATCAACTCCCCCAAGCTTAGACCTCGCTTGTCCACAAGCGAAAACCGAAATCGAAAAACATGTCCACATGCTTAGAGATAGAGGTGTCAATAAAAAAAATACAGACATAGAAGCATCATGTTCATTATTATAACAGCAACAAACTTAAACATAAAACTTTTATCAAAAAACTTTTATCATAGACTTCTCATGAATAAGTGACAATTCATCACACTATTGAAGTATAAAGCAAACACTCTATTAGGAACCAACAAAATATATTCTCAGTTAACTTTGCAACTAAAATTCATCATCTTTTCAGGAAGGGTCACGTATCGGATCCTTTAGGCAAGTCCACATACTCAACCTTCATATAGCCTTCCATGATTGCTAACACTCACCGCATACACATGAGCGAAACGTTTCAACCGGACACATAGGAAGATAGGGGCTTATAGTTTCGCCTCCCAACGTATTCACCTCAAGGGTGATGTCAACAATAATAACTCATGCTATCTATTCAACTGGACATATGTGCCTAGATCTTTCCCCACCACATGATGCTTGCCAAAGGAGAAAAATAAAAAGGAATAGAAGGAAAATTTTGACTCTTTGCATAAAAGTAAATACATAAAAGTAAAAGATAGGCCCTTCGCAGGGGGAAGCAGAGGTTGCCATGCGCTTATTTGTTTGTATGCTCAACCCCTTAGTGCAAAAGAACATCACGTTGCATTGCCCCTTGTGATAGAGACCTTTATTATGCTGTCTGTCGATTTTATTCTTCACCATCACAAGTTCGTGCACCGCTCAATTTTATCTTACACTAAATGATCTCACACTTTTAGAAGCAATTTTTATTGCCTTTTTGCACCGATGACAACTTACTTGAGGGATCTTGCTCAATCCCTAGGTAGGTATGGTGGACACTTGAAAATAAGATTTGGGTTTAAGGGTTTATGGATGCACAAGTAGTATCTCTACTTAGTGCGGAATTTTTGTCTAGCAAAGGTAGGGCAAGCACCACATGTTAAAGGATCCATGACAATATGACTTCTATGTGAATATAAACAAACATAAACCATTAAGTTGTCTTCCTTGTCCATTGGCAACAATTTTGGCATATAATATTTTGATGAGGGCTCACAATCACAAAATATTTCTAGTATAGTATATTTATATGTGAATCTTCTCTTCCCTTATTAATTCTTTCATGAGTTGCATCATTGACTAATGCTATGTTTGTCAATCTCTAATAAAATTTTCTACTTATACTTTTCCTTATGTGGTGTCATCACCTACCATAAGATTAGTATATGATATTTTTGATTTATTTCCTTTCTTTCTTTTATTTATTTCCTTTCTTTTTACTTTTATTTGCAAGATGAAAGTAAAGAAAGCAAAAACTCAAACTAAACTTTATTATATATCTTGCACACGATTACAAGGATAGATCACTAAGAAAACTCTCGAAAAGAAAGGATCGAACTAAACTTTTATTCATCTAAAGCAAAAGATCGAACTAAAAAAAGTAAAGGCAAAAAATATAGTGGGATGATACGGTACCAGGGCAGCTCCCCCAAGCTTGGCAGAAGCCAAGGGGAGTGCCCATACCCGATACTCAATTCTCCTTTGGTGATGAAGAAGAAGGTGGTGGTGAAGAGATCTTGTCCTCGGATTTCCATGGCAGTGGTCCACCATCATAAGAGGAGGACTGAGTCTCATGGGTCTTGCAACTAGCAGCCAAACTCATACCTTTAAACCTCACCTCATATTCAAAGACCTGGTTTTGGAGATCATAGATCTGGCTTTGGAGGAAGTTGATTTGCTCGTTGAGGGTGAAGACGATGTCCTTCATGGGCTTGCCATCCACCTTGAGATCACGGGAGAGGTCCATGATCATGAGGTGATTGGCATTAAGTCCACGCTCCACCATCCCCTTGCACCGGAAGACATCTTGTTCCATAGCTTCAAGTCTGGCCTCCATGGTTCCAGTCCCCTTGGGACATGGCACATCGCAAAGGTGAAGCACCCCCTCATGCATCTGGATGACCTGAGGGTGCTGCACCACCTCCCGCAGATATGGGTTGATGACGTTCTTAAAGAACTTGTCCTTGGAGGAGCTTGAGGTAGCCACAGTAGATGGGATCTGACAGAAAACTGCAAGACAAGAGAACAGAGGATTTCTCCGTGATACGGTGGTTAACAGGTTCGGGAAGTATATATAGATTTTTTTATCTTGGGGGACAAGCAAACGGAAGAAAAACGGAGTTCGGAAGGTGTCCCAGGTGGGCACAACCCACCTGGGCACGCCAGGCAAGCCTGGCGCACCCTGGTGTCTTGTACCCACCAGGGTAAGCTTCCTGGTAGTTTCTCATTTCCCTATTTTTCTAAATATTCCAAAACTAACAAAAACTATTTTTGTGGATTTTTCGGAGTCCGTTTACTTACTGTATCACGTACTTCCTTATTTTCACGATTCTAGAGTGTTCCGGAAGGACTCTTTTATGTGTTCTTCCAGTGTCATAGTTTGGATATTATTACTTTCAACATTAATGGGCGTACCTGAGATATAATGTTTTATTCATTGCTCATTGACAACCTTCGGGTTAGTACCTTCGGCATTATTTATTTTGATGGCTCTAGACTGATAAACCTCCTCGATAACATAGGGGCCTTCCCATTTTGAGAGGAGTTTTCCTGCAAAGAATCTAAAACAAGAGTTGTACAAAAGAACATATTCTCCGACCTTAAACTCACGCTTTTGGATTCTTTTGTCATGCCATATTTTAAAATTTTCTTTGAATAATTTTGCATTTTCATAAGCTTGGGTTCTCCATTCATCTAATGAGCTAATATCAAATAACCTCTTTTCACCAGCAAGTTTGAAATCATAGTTAAGCTCTTTGATGGCCCAATATGCTTTATGTTCTAACTCAAGAGGCAAATGACAAGCTTTTCCATAAACCATTTTATAATGAGACATACTAGACTGAGGATGATAAGGTGATGCAATTCTATGGTTAATATCATACTTGGCAAGCATTTTACAGAAAGCACCATGAATAAAGTGTGAACCACCATCAGTCATTAAATATCTAGGGACTCCAAACCTTGGAAAAATAACTTCCTTAAGCATTTTAATAGAGGTGTTGTGATCAGCACTACTGGTTGGAATAGCTTCTACCCATTTAGTAACATAATAAACAACAACCAAAATATGTGTATACCCATTAGAGGAAGGAAAAGGTCCCATGTAATCAAATCCCCAAACATCAAATGGTTCAACAGCAAGTGAATAGTTCATTGGCATTTCTTGACGCTTACCGATATTACCTATTCTTTGACATTCATCACAAGATAAGACAAACTTACGGGCATCCTTGAAGAGAGTAGGCCAATAAAATCCAGATTGCAATACCTTATGAGCAGTTCTATCTCCGACATGATGTCCTCCATAAGCTTCGGAGTGACATTTTCGTAGGATTTGTCCCTGTTCATGCTCAGGTACACAATGTCTAATAATACCATCTATCATTCTTTATAAAGATGTGGGTCATCCCAAAAGTAATGTCTTAAATCATAGAAGAATTTTTTCTTTTGTTGATACACTACTGCAGGATGCTGCTAAAGCGATACTATGATCAGAGACCCTTCGACAAAACTGTGTGCGATGCAATAATCACAAACGGTGGTGTAACAAAACCGTCAAAAAAGGTGCAAATCATTTGAGATGGAGGATGCATCAAACACAGTTCAGATTTTAGTTGCGTGTGCAATGCAGGGCATACGGTTCAGTTCAATTAACTGTTTGCGATGAGGAGGAACAAAAGAAATGGGCAGTCAGATGAAGGTGTGTGTGATGTACAACATACAACTCACTCGGATAAACTATTTGTGATTAGGCAACTGTGACAACCTAGATTTTGCCTTCTCTCTTTTTCCGGACTTGCCTTCTCTCTCTTTTCCGGACTTGGTTTTTTCATGGTTTTTGCCCTGATTTGATTTGGATTTTGGAATCATTTAAAATGGACTTGTCACTTGGGCATATCCTTGGCTTTCACCCAAGTGACCTATCTACTTTATTCCTCTGATAAATACTCAAAATAATCAAATGAATATTTTATGAAAAATATTCATTTTTCTCTCTGAAACTCACTTCAGCAACTTGTGCTCCAAAGCAACCCCAATTTTGCTTGCTCAGAAAAATCTGAGATAATTCCTAAATATTCTTAAAACCTCGGCACACCTTCCCATGAAAAAATATTGCCCCACTTTTTGGAATACTTTTGTTGTAGAAAATCATTTCTATTCTGACCCAAACTTCCAGTTTGGACAGCAAGTACATTTTTCCTTGAGCTTTTAGCCTTGATCTTTCTTGAGCTTAAACACCCTCCTAAGAAACCCTAAACCCCAGGAGATCAGCCCTAATGGCCTTCTAGAATGTGGCCAAACTTGGCGACCAAGTTTCTGAATAGAAACTTGTCAGCTTAGTAGAGTCAAGTCTGGTCTGCCTGGGCATGAACCATCACCTCTCCTAGACTAAACACTGCACGGTCGAGTGCGTAGACAAGGTTTGGTCTCCTGGGCGTCGTTTTGACCATGCCAGCTTGGTGACCGCGCGAGGACACGACGCCTAGCATCGTCTCGACGCGCTCTGGCTGGCGCTTTCCCCTTTGTTTCGCGCATGCTCGTTCCAGCGCTCACTGCCGACTGCCGCACCACGCCACAAGCCCCGACCCATCACCCTTGACCACATCCTGGCACTCGCCGACGCCGGAGCCGCCGCAGCAAGCACGTGCGCTTCACGGCCAAAACGCCACAGTGCGCGCGTGCACTTGTCCACTTCCCCAACCGCCTCCTGTGCTCGTCCGCGAGCGTGGTCAAGCTCCTGCGTTGATGCTGAGCCTTTGCCCCCTCGTCTTGGAGCTTCTCGTCGTTGTTCGCCGCGTGTCCAGAGAGCTCCGGCGGTGACACGTTTCCCCCTTGCTCCGGCTATATAAAGCGACCCCGCCTCAAATCCTAGCCAAGAACCACTCCACACCACCCCACGAACACGTAGAACGACCGCAGCTCGGTCGGGCAGGCCTGTGGCCGTCGCCCCAACCAGAGGACTCCGGCGATCCCTGCAGGCCAGCCGCCACTCTCCAGGGCCTCTCGAGCTCAAGCAGCTGCTTGGGCCAGGCCTTGGTGGTCTGTTGGTGCTGCCTGGACGCCACCAAGCCCTCAGAGCCGTCCCTAGCCGTCGTCTTCAACCTCTCCGACAGAACCCGTCCGCCACCGTAGCTTACGAGCTCAACCACAAGCAGCTCCATCCACCTCTAGCCAAGGGTACGGGCAGGTGCGCCTCGAGCCCCGCTTCAATCCTATCCCTCTAGCCTAGCCTCAAACCCCCTCGTCGCCGGCGTAAGCTCCGGCGAAGCTCTGCCTCTCTCTGATCTCGCTCGCCCCCTCTCTCTCTTGACGCGCGGGACCCACCTGTCGGTCTCACCACTCGCGCCCGAAGCGGTACGAGTGGAGGCGTATTTCTGTTTTACGCCTTCGACGTCACCCCCCTAGGATTTCTGTTTAATTCAAATATTATTCAGAAATTTGACCAAACTTTGACCAGCCACCATTTCTAAATCATAAGTCCAAATGATTTGATTCTTTTTGCATTGTCTTTGTCTTAGAAAGCTCTAGCAGCACACCAAAGGGTGGATTTTTCCTTGCTGTCTAGAATTTCTGGTGATTTTAAGAATGTGTTTTGACAATTATTTTTGTGGTTTTAAATTCTTTTTCAGAAGGAGAAGCTTGTCTTGAAGCAAACCAAGAGGGGTGTGATCCTCCTCTACACTAAGGCAAGCCACACTAGCATTTGGATGGTGTTATTTCAATATCTATGATTTTCTACTTGAATATGAGTGTTTATTTGCATTTAAAATTTGATAAATAAATTTAGTTGATTTCTAGTTACTTTACCATGCTTGATATGCTTGTTTTAGTTACTGGTTGAATGCATGAACTTGTTTGGCTAAGTAGAGTAAGATTTTACACTATGCATATTGCTATGGAAATTAATGGTAGTTAATTTACTAAATGATATTTTCACTTAAATAAAGAACTAGTAAAAATATTGCTTGGTAAATAAAATGAGTTATAACCAGAGAAGTTTTGGTTCTATGTATTGCAAGATGCTTATGTTGTTAAGTTGGATCCATGACTTTAGTTGCTTGCATTACATGACGAATAGTGCATGATGGTGGCATTATATCATGTTGATCATAAAAAGTTTTTATCAAAGCTAAACTTGATTAAGTTCAACTTGAATATGATGTTGATCACATCATGGTGCCACTGAATCGGGTTTTTAATTCAGTGCGACCACATTTACCTTGTGGGAAGGTCTTGATTCGGTCCTTTGTTGTGGCTCTCACCGGTGCCTCCCGCGAGGGAAGGTTATGGGTGTGCATACCCTAGCCCGATAGGTAGACATAACCTTGTGTGCTCGTTTTTCTTTTTATGGTACCTTGTCTCCGTTTGGGATCGTTTTGCCACGACGGTGGCTGTTGGTGTCTTTGGTAGACACGGGGCCACCCAAGACCTAGCCCTGAGAGGGAGTTGGTCGGAGTGGCCGGGGAGAGTGCATGACAAAGGGAGGGTTTCGTCGGAATACTTTGGTCCACCCGAATGGGAATGCGAGGCCAGGTGTTCCGTAGTGTGGGTAAAGTGCGCTACCTCTGCAGAGTGTATTTAATCTATCGATAGCCGCGTCCTCGGTTATGGGCATAAATCTTGAGTAAGTCACACCATGGATCAACTTTTCTAATAAATCTTGCAAACTAATTGATTGTTGTGATGCATTGGTTCGTGGTGGATCATGAACTCTTGAGGTGTTCATGAGTGATTGGTTTCATGTGTGACCCCGGTATGGTCACCGTTTGGTTACGAGTTAACCGTCTGGTAAGCGAGTCCGTGAGACTCGGAGCACATATGGTTTGCATTGCATCTGTAGTTTTTCTTGCATTGATTTAACCTGATTAATTATCATGATACTGTCTGTGATCGTTCTTATGTTTGTTGTGAGCTTGCAAGTACATTCAATGTACTGACCTGGCGTGTTATGTGTCGGGGGTTTGGTGCGACATATGCCAACGGATGGCTTATCATGGTGGGGGCGAGTAGAACGTCGCCGGTGCCTGGAAATGGGATGAGGCGAAGACATGCATGCCGGCGAATCTTACCCAGCTTCAGGGCTCTCCGGGGAGATAATACCCCTACTGCTGCTCTGCGGGGTCTCCGCATGATCACTATGGTCAAGTGTTTACACGGTTGCTCCTTGAGCTGTATCTGGTGGTAGGAGAGGGCAAGGCTAGCTCTCTCCCTCTATCTGGTATGGTATAGAACTACTGGGATCCAACCCTTTACATGGGTGCCCTGGGGGTTTATATAGGCCTACCCCCAGGGGTACAATGGTAATTCGACTGGGCGCAGGTCCAGCCGTCAGTGCCTCCGACCTCCGACTTCTCCGCCGACTGCTGGGCCCCGCCGACTGGTCTGGTACGGAGCCGACAGGCCGCGTCCGCCGCGGGCGGGTCTTGCCGGCTGCCGATTACTGTAGCCGTGCTCCTGATGACGCAGGCTTGGTCATGGGGTCGTGGCAACAGCCCCGCCGCCTGGCGGGCGATCATTGTGGCCACTCCCCATCTCTTCTTGATTAATGGCGCGTGGGCCCCGGGGGAGGGCTTGGCCGACTCCCCCGGGCCGACTCCCGATGGGTCCGACTGGCGGTGCTCCCGCCGTCTCCCGGGGTCTCGCTGACTGGTGGGCCCCGCTGCCTCCAGGCCGTACAGACAAGCCGTCATGGGCGCCGGACTAGGTATAGTGGTGCTGATGTCAGGGCCGGCCGGGCGACAGTGCCACGCCGCAGGGAGATCTTCCCAAGTACGGCGTGCTGTAGCCATGCCTGCCCTTGGTAAGGGGCGGGGAGTGGGCTTCATTGTAGCCACGCCCCTGCCCCGTCCCCTTCGATGAGGTCACGGTTTGTTGGAGTCGCCGGCTGACTCCCCAAAGTCGGCTTCTCTGGAAGTCGCCTCCGAGGACTCAGCCGTGAGCGGGCAGTCGGCCTCCTTGCCGAAGACTCCCCAGGAGGCGGCTCTTCGCCCTGTGGTCTTGAGGGGCGCAGCCTGCCCCGATGCCTTGAAAGGTCATGGGGCTCGGGTTGGCCTACCCGTGGCCCATTACTCCGACAGTAGTCCCCGAAACTGGTGAGGCGTCGCGGATGATCGGCCGAGAAGCCTCAGCAGTTTCTCTTTCCGGGTGCTCAACATATGGTCTTGATTGACTTCTGCCGGGCTGACTAGAAGGAGTCAGACTCCCCCAACTCGGACTCACTCAATTCCGACTTGCTCAGTAGTTCGAACGTCGTGGCGGGATTTCAAGTGGCGTGCTTGCTAAGCTTCCAGGCCGCCGCCCGTTCTTGGCCTGTCACGCGAGGGCACATGGCTAGGCCGTCCTGCCAGCCCACATGCGCAACGGGACAGGCCCGTAGGCGGGGCCCGCCACTACCACGCCTCGGCGCCCGAGCGGATCCGCTGCGGCCCCGGTGGACGGTTGGGATTCCCGTGAAGTTACTGCGTGTAGTAACTTTACGTGGATCGTGGGGGTCGTGGGGTTGCGGGCGCAGTAAATCCCCACGTCCGCCCCCTCGGCTTTGCAGCCCACGGGGCTATAAGTAGGGGGAAGAGGGGGGCACGCGCGCCCCTCCTTCCCACTACCCCTTGCTTTCTTCCTCCTCGCAGCTCCTCGCTCTCCTGCTTCCTCTTCTCTTCTTCGCTCCGCCGCACGCCCAAGCTCCGGCGATCACCGCAGCGACAGCTCGCGATGAGTTCTTCCTCCGCTGCCGTGCCTCCCCCGGTGCGCTCCGGCACCTGGGACGGTTCCGAAGTCCACGAAGACCATATCAAGTTCCTCCGCCGGACCCATCGGCTTCCCGACAAAGATCGCGTGCAGGTGCGTCTTGCGCCGGAGGGGGAGATTTCCCCCACCCCGCAGGAGGGCGAGCGGGTCATCTTCCGCTCGCACTGCCTGCGCGGGCTGGGGTTGCCGGCGAGCAGCTTTTTCCTGCGCGGCCTAACTGCCGGCTGCTGGGGCGGAGGTGGAGGCAGCTGCCCAACAGGCGGGGATGGCAGGAGGCCGTCTCCCTTGGCGATCCTGGTGAACCAGTGGCACTTCCGGGTGGTGTGATTCGATGGCTTCGCGCCACTGTGGAACTTGCAAGGTCCATCCAAGGTCTGCTTGTAGGAGAGGGCCGGCAACCAGTTCGGCTTGCCGCCTTTCTGTCGCTTGGGTGGAGGCTGCTCTTCTGGCTGCTGGGCTTCAACGGTCGCGACCTGCCGGTTGCTGGAAGCCGACTGCGGGGCCTTGCGCTTGTTGTCGCCCTGCTGTTGTCGCCGGCCGGCGTCTGCCGCCGGAGTTCTTGGAGCCTGAGGAGCTACTTTGCCAGTCGTGCTGATTTGAATTTCCGTCTTCATGGAGGAGTCGGCCATAGCGTACTTGTCCGCTATGATCAGCAGCTCGTCGAGGGTTTCTGGCTCGTCGCAGAGGAGCTTTTGCTTGAGGAGGGTGCCTTCTCGTCACCCGGCTATGAAGTACTCGATGGCCTGCACCTCGTGCACGCCCTCGCAGGAGTTCCGGAGCTCAGCCCAACGCGCGAGGTAGTCACGAGTCGACTCGTCAGGACCTTGCACGCACAAGGAGAGCTGACGAGGCTTGGGAGGACGCTTGTACGTGCTGGTGAAGTTGCGAATGAATGCTTCAGTGAAGTCGACCCAACTATTGATGCTGCGGGGCTTTAGGCTGTTCAGCCATGTCCGGGCTGTGCCCTGGAGCATGAGCGGAACGTACTTTACGGCGACACGCTTGTTGCCCTTTGCTATGCTGACAGCCATGGAGTAGTCGACTAGCCAGTCTTCCGGCTTCACGGAGCTGGTATACTTGGGCGTGTCTCTTGGGAGCGTGAACCCTCTGGGAAAGGGCTCGTCCCGAATGTGGGGCCCGAAACAAGGCGGACCCAGCTCATCTTCTTCTTCCAGTGCCAGGGACCGGTGAAGTCGGTCGATCCGGTGGCGGGCGTCATTCTCTCCAACTCCCTCTCGGCGGCCAAGGTGGTCACCGAGAGTCGGATGGTCAACAGGCGGCGGGGAGACTCGCCTCTCCTTGCGGGGAGGGGGAGGCGGACAGTCATCCCATCGTTCCACTGCTCTCGGGCGGCCGTCTCGGTCGCGCTCTATGGTAATCTGAGTTCGACTGTGGCTGACAGCTGGCTCCTTGTCCTTTCTTCCTCGGGCACCGCCAGTCGGTGTCCGAGACGTGGCGCCTTGATCTTGGTGCAGGTCGTCGTTTGGCTGCTGCAGGCCTCGTTCTGCGCGGCAGCCGCGTCGAGGAGCCGCTGGACTTGCTCCATCATGAGGCGGCGCTCTTCGCCCTCGAAATTGTCCAGCTCATCCGCCGCTGCCTGGGCGGCTCGGATGTTCTCCGCTGGCGTGGCATACACGGGGCGGCTAGCCCCAAACAGGCTGGCGATGGCTACGCCGCGCTGCTGAACCGCGCCAAGGCGGCTGGGCCTTGCCGGGGCCGGCGAGCCGCCAACAGCGCGATCCATCTCCCGCTGGTAAGCTTCTGACAAGCGTCTCATGCTGGCCAGCTTCTTCGCGCCTTCAACAAGCTGAAGGTGGCGCGCTTCTAACGTCTCTGCGTCAGCATCTTCCGGAATGGGCGCGGCTAGGTCTTGCAGCGCCGCGCAGAGTGAGTCGGGCGTCCCCCGCCAGGGAACTCGTCGTGACTGATGACCAGCACCTCAGTGATGGTGCTTTCGTCGCTCTCCGCGTGGGGGAGAGGTTCGTCGTAGACCACCACATTGGTGGGGAACGCGTCGACCGACGCGGTGTCGGAGTCGACCAACATCGGGTCGGTGGAGCCTACGGACTCCAAGCCTACGACAGGCTCGCCGGAAACGTGGAATTGATCGAGGAGGCCCGCAAGGAGGTTTTCGGGGCCGCCTGCGCCTGCGTCGGACGCAGGTTCGTCGGAGAGGCGGACCTCGCCGACAAGTTCGGCCAAGGAGCTGGCTGCGCAGGCGATCTCAACGCCGCGCAGCGCGTCGACGCAAACTTCGTCTGGCGTGCCTGGCTGGCTGCGCTCGCCAGGGAGGAAAAGGGTTCCCATCCAGAACAGATCTCCGGACGGCGGTGCACCAGGCCCCACGGTGGGCGCCAAATGTCGGGGGTTTGGTGCGACATATGCCAACGGATGGCTTATCATGGTGGGGGCGAGTAGAACATCACCGGTGCCTGGAAACGGGATGAGGCGAAGACATGCACGCCGGTGAATCTTACCCAGCTTCGGGGCTCTCCGGGGAGATAATATCCCTATTGCTGCTCTGCAGGGTCTCCGCATGATCACTATGGTCAAGTGTTTACACGGTTGCTCCTTGAGCTGTATCTGGTGGTAGGAGAGGGCAAGGCTAGCTCTCTCCCTCTATCTAGTATGGTATAGAACTACTGGGATCCAACCCTTTGCATGGGTGCCCTGGGGGGTTTATATAGGCCTACCCCCCAGGGGTACAATGGTAATTCGACTGAGCACAGGCCCAGCCGTCAGTGCCTCCGATCTCCGACTTCTCCGCCGACTGGTGGGGCCCGCCGACTGGTGGGCCCTGCCGACTGGTGGGCCCTGCGGACTGGTGGGCCCTGCCGACTGGTCTGGTACGGAGCCGACAGGCCGCTTCCGCCGTGGGCGGGTCTTGCCGGCTGCCGATTACTGTAGCCGTGCTCCTGATGACGCAGGCTTGGTCATGGGGTCGTGGCAACAGCCCCGCCGCCTGGCGGGCGATCACTGTGGCCACTCCCCATCTCTTCTTGATTAATGGCGCGTGGGCCCCGGGGGAGGGCTTGGCCGACTCCCCCGGGCCGACTCCCGATGGGTCCGACTGGCGGTGCTCCCGCCGTCTCCCGGGGTCTCGCTGACTGGTGGGCCCCACTGCCTCCAGGCCGTACAGACAAGCCATTGTGGGCGCCGGACCAGGTACAGTGGTGCTGATGTCAGGGCCGGCCGGGCGACAGTGCCACGCCGCAGGGAGATCTTCCCAAGTACGGCGTGCTGTAGCCATGCCTGCCCTTGGTAAGGGGCGGGGAGTGGGCTTCATTGTAGCCACGCCCCTGCCCCGTCCCCTTCGATGAGGTCACGGTTTGTTGGAGTCGCCGGCTGACTCCCCAAAGTCGGCTTCTCTGGAAGTCGCCTCCGAGGACTCAGCCGTGAGCGGGCAGTCGGCCTCCTTGCCGAAGACTCCCCAGGAGGCGGCTCTTCGCCCTATGGTCTTGAGGGGCGCAGCCTGCCCCGATGCCTTGAAAGGTCATGGGGCTCGGGTTGGCCTACCCGTGGCCCATTACTCCGACATTATTCCAGCTTTCAGGAAAGTCGGTTCACATCGGAGCGCATCTCGCGTCTAGGCCGTGTCTACGTCGGTGTCCCTGTGCTATGGAGTGCCACCTCGTCGTTCTTCCGCTGCCGCATGATACGTCTCCAACGTATCTATAATTTTTGATTGTTCCATGCTATATTATATTTTGTTTTGGACATCATTGGGCTTTATTATACACTTTTATATTATTTTTGGGACTAACCTATTAACCGGAGCCCCAACCCAGAATTGTTGTTTTTTTTGCCTATTTTAGGGTTTCGCAGAAACAGAATACCAAACGGAGTCCAAACAGAATGAAACCTTCAGGAACGTGATTTTTGGAACGAACATGATCCAGAGGACTTGGACCCTACGTCAAGACATCAACCAGTAGGCCACGAGGTAGGGGGGCGTGCATACCCCCCTAGGCGCGCCCTCCACCCTCGCGGGCCCCCTGTTGCTCCACCGACGCACTCCTTCCTCCTATATATACCTACGTACCCCCAAACTACCAAATACGGAGCCAAAATCCTAATTCCACCACCATAACTTTCTGTATCCACGAGATCCCATCTTGGGGCATGTTCTGGAGCTCCGCCGGAGGGGGCATCGATCACGGAGGGCTTCTACATCAACACCATAGCCCTTCCGATGAAGTGTGAGTAGTTTACCTCAGACCTAGGGGTCCATAGTTATTAGCTAGATGACTTCTTCTCTCTTTTTGGATCTCAATACAAAGTTCTCCCCCTCTCTCGTGGAGATCTATTCGATGTAATCTTCTTTTGCAGTGTGTTTGTTGAGACCGATGAATTGTGGGTTTCTGATCAAGTTTATCTATGAACAATATTTGAATCTTCTCTGAATTCTTTTATGTATGATTGGTTATCTTTGCAAGTCTCTTCGAATTATCAGTTTGGTTTGGCCTACTAGATTGATCTTTCTTGTAATGGGAGAAGTGCTTAGCTTTGGGTTCAATCTTGCGGTGTCCTTTCCCAATGACAGTAGGGGCAGCAAGGCACATATTGTATTGTTGCCATCGAGCGTGAGTTTATCCCTCTACATCATGTCATCTTGCTTAAAGTGTTACTATGTTCTCTTGAACTTAATACTCTAGATGCATGCTGGATAGCAGTTGATGTGTGGAGTAATAGTAGTAGATGCAGGCAAGAGTCGGTCTACTTGTCTCGGACGTGATGCCTATATACATGATCATACCCAGATATTCTCATAATTATGCTCAATTCTGTCAATTGCTCAACAGTAATTTGTTTACTCGCCGTGAATACTTATGCTCTAGAGAGAAGCCACTAGTGAAACCTATGGCCCCCGGGTCTATCTTCCATCATATTAATCTTCCAATACTTAGTTATTTTTGTTGCCTTTTATTTTACTTTGCATCTTTATCATAAAAATACCAAAAATAGTATCTTATCATATCTATCAAATCTCACTCTCGTAAGTGATCGTGTAGGGATTGACAACCCCTTATCGCGTTGGTTGCGAGGATTTATTTGTTTGTGTAGGTACGAGGGACTCGTGCGTGGCCTCCTACTGGATTGATACATTGGTTCTCAAAAACCGAGGGAAATACTTACGCTACTTTGCTGCACCACCCTTTCCTCTTCAAGGGAAAACCAATGCAAGTGCTCAAGAGGTAGCAAGAAGGATTTCTGGCGCCGTTGCCGGGGAGGTCTATGCAAAAGTCAACATACCAAGTACCCATCACAACCCTTATCTCCCGCATTACATTATTTGCCATTTGCCTCTCGTTTTCCTCTCCCCCACTTCACCCTTGCCGTTTTATTCGCCCTTCTTCTGTTCGTCTTTCCATTTGCTTTGATGTCTTACTTGGCTCGTTTGCTAGTTTGATTGGAATAATTGTTTATTTATTACTAAACAGAGAACCTAAGATCTATGGATCCTCATCCGCTTGCTAATATTTTTAAGAGATCCAATTATAATGAACCAATTGCTAGTGAGTTTTGTGCACTAGATTATCTTTATGAAGTTTTGCTTGAAATCCATGAATCTGAAAATTGTGATAAAGTACCTTATGGAGTGATTCCCGATGGATATTTGAATAAAAAGCATGATTGCAATGATGATAGTATAAATTCTATTGATATGAATTGTGCTAATAATATGCAAAGCCCTAAGCTTGGGGATGCTAGTTTTGCTATGACCTCTACTTGTTGCAATGATCATGATTGGGGTGATTCTTCTTACAATCTTGAAAAATTATTTAAGCCCCATGATGAATATGAGATTGATAATAGTGTTTGCAATGTTATTGAAAGTGGGTTTGGAAGAGTGTCAACTTTAGATCCCACATATTTGGAGAATGTTCAATCTTATGAAATTTTTGATAAAAGTGGGTTTGGAGAGGTCATGACTTTAGTTAATGTTAATATCACTATTTTGGAAGAGTGTCAACTTTGCATGCATGTGGATCGTGTTGAAAATATTTTATGTGATAGATATTTTGTTGAATTTTCTTATGATCCTACATGTAATTATAATGATACAGGAAAATATGGTGGTAGAAATTTTCATGTTACTAAATTACCTCTCGTTATGTTGAGATTGCTATTGTTTCTTTCCACTTCCTTGCATATGCTAGTTTTTGCTTGCAATGATAATTTGTTTGCCTATAATATTCCTATGCATAGGAAGTATGTTACACTTAGATGTGTTTGTCACGTGTTTTACGATGCTCTCTTTGTGCTTCAATTCTTGTCTTTCATGTGAGCATCATTGAAATATTATGCCTAGCTATAAGGCTTTAAAGAAAAGCGCTTGTTGGGAGACAAACCAATATTTTTCCTTGCTGTTACTCAATAAATAATTTATCTAGACTCTTTTTCGGTTGTGTTTTTTGTGTTTAATTAGTGTTTGTGCCGAGTAGAACCGTTGGGAAGACTTGGGGAAAGTCTTGTTAATCTTGCTGTAAAAAACAGAAACTTTAGCGCTCACGAGAACTGCTGCCATTTTTATTTGGAAAGTGATATTTAGTTAATTCTTTTTGCATATGATTAATAGATAAATTCCTCACGTCCAGCACTTTATTTTAGAATTTTTGGGGTTCCATATTTTGCGTTATCTACAGATTACTACAGACTGTTCTGTTTTTGACAGATTCTGTTTTTCGTGTGTTGTTTGCTTATTTTGATAAATCTATGGCTAGTAATATAGTTTATAAACCATAGATAAGTTGGAATACAGTAGGTTTAACACCAATATAAATAAATAATGAGTTCATTACAGTACCTTGAAGTGGTGTTTTGTTTTCTTTCGCTAACGGAGATCACGAGATTTTCTACTTTATGTTTTGTGTTGTGAAGTTTTCAAGTTTTGGGTAAAGATTTGATGGATTATGGAACAAGGAGTGGCAAGAGCCTAAGATTGGGGATGACCATGTAACCCCCAAGATAATCTAAGGACACCTAAAAGCCAAAGCTTGGGGATGCCCCGGAAGGCATCCCCTCTTTCGTCTACTTCTATCGGTAACTTTATTTGGAGCTATATTTTTATTTACCACATGATATGTGTTTTGCTTGGAGTGTCTTGTATTATTTGAGTCTTTATTTGTTAGTTTTCCACAATCATCCTTGCTGCACACACCTTTTCAGAGAGACACAGATGATTCAGAAATTATTAGAATACTCTATGTGCTTCACTTATATCTTTTAGAGCACGTCGGTGGATTTGTTTTATAGAAACCATTGTTCTCTCATGCTTAACTTAGATTATTTTGAGAGTCCTACAAAAAAGCATGGTAATTTGCTTTAATTATTTGAGGCATTCAAGTTTAAATAAATAAAATTTTCTTATGAGTGTGTTGAATACTATGCGAAGTTTGAAACTTGATAATTGTTTTGAGATATGGAGATGGTGATGTTAGAGTCGTGCTAGTTGAGTAATTGTGAATTTGAGAAATGCTTGTGTTGAAGTTTGCGATTCCCGTAGCATGCACGTATGGTGAACCGTTATGTTAAGAAGTCGGAGCATGATGTATTTATTGATTGTCCTCCTTATGAGTGGCGGTCGGGGACGAGCGATGGTCTTTTCCTACCAATCTATCCCCCTAGGAGCATGCGCGTAGTACTTTGCTTCGATAACTAATAGATTTTTGCAATAAGTATGTGAGTTCTTTGTGACTAATGTTGAGTCCATGGATTATACACACTCTCACCCTTCCACCATTGCTAGCCTCTCTAATACCGCACACCTTTTACCAGTATCATACACACACCATATACCTTCCTCAAAACAGCCGCCATACCTACCTATCATGGCATTTCCATAGCCATTCCGAGATATATTGCCATGCAACTTTCCACCGTTCCGTTTATCATGACACGCTCCATCATTGTCATATTGCTTTGCATGATCATGTGGTTGACATTTTAGTTGTGGCAAAGCCGCCGTTCATAATTCTTTCATATAAGTCACTCATGCGTCATTACTATCCCGGTACACCGCCGGAGGCATTCATATAGAGTCATACTTTGTTCTAGTATCGAGTTGTAATCATTGAGTTGTAAATAAATAGAAGTGCGATGATCATCATTCATAGAGTACTGTCCCAAAAAAGGAGAAAGGCCAAAGAAAAAAAGGAAGGCCCAAAAAATAAATATAAAAAGGGGCAATACTACTATCCTTTTTTTCACACTTGTGCTTCAAAGTAGCACCATGATCTTCATAAGAGTCTCCTATGTTATCACTTTCATATACTAGTGGGAATTTTTCATTATAGAACTTGGCTTGTATATTCCAACGATGGGCTTCCTCAAAATTCCCTAGGTCTTCGTGAGCAAGCAAGTTGGATGCACACCCACTTAGTTTTTTTGTTGAGCTTTCATATATTTATAGCTCTAGTGCATCCATTGCATGGAAATCCCTACTCACTCACATTGATATCTATTGATGGGCATTTCCATAGCCTGTTGACACGCCTAGTCGATGTGAGACTATCTTCTCCCTTTTGTCTTCTCCACAACTACCATTCTATTCCACCTATAGTGCTATGTCCATGGCTCACGCTCATGTATTGCGTGAAGATTGAAAAAGATTGAGAACATTAAAATTATGAAACAATTGCTTGGCTTGTCATCGGGGTTGTGCATGATTTGAATACTTTGTGTGGTGAAGATGGAGAATAGCCAGACTATATGATTTTGTAGGGATAACTTTCTTTGGCCATGTTATTTTGAAGAGACATAATTGCTTAGTTAGTATGCTTGAAGTATTATTATTTCTATGTCAAAATTAAACTTTTGTCTTGAATCTTTCGGATCTGAATATTCATACCACAATTAAGAAAATTACATTGAAATTATGCCAAGTAGCATTCCACATCAAAAATTCTGTTTTTATCATTTACCTACTTGAGGACGAGCAGGAATTAAGCTTGGGGATGCTTGATACGTCTCCAACGTATCTATAATTTTTGATTGTTCCATGCTATATTATATTCTGTTTTGGACATTATTGGGCTTTATTATACACTTTTATATTATTTTTGGGACTAACCTATTAACCGGAGGCCCAGCCCAAAATTGCTGTTTTTTTGCCTATTTTAGGGTTTCGCAGAAAAATAATATCAAACGGAGTCCAAACGGAATGAAACCTTCGGGAACGTGATTTTCAGAACGAACATGATCCAGAGGACTTGGACCCTATGTCAAGACATCAACCAGGAGGCCACGAGGTAGGGGGACGCGCCTACCCCCCTGGGCGCGCCCTCCACCCTCGTGGCCCCCCTATTGCTCCACCGATGTACTCCTTCCTCCTATATATACCTACGTACCCCCAAACTACCAGATACGGAGCCAAAACCCTAATTACACCACCGTAACTTTCTGTATCCACGAGATCCCATCTTGGGACCTGTTCCGGAGCTCCACCAGAGGGGGCATCGATCACGGAGGGCTTCTACATCAACACCATAGCCCTTCCGATGAAGTGTGAGTAGTTTACCTCAGACCTAGGGGTCCCTAGTTATTAGCTAGATGGCTTCTTCTCTCTTTTTGGATCTCAATACAAAGTTCTCCCCCTCTCTTGTGGATATCTATTCGATGTAATCTTCTTTTGCGGTGTGTTTGTTGAGACCGATGAATTGTGGGTTTCTGATAAAGTTTATCTATGAACAATATTTGAATCTTCTCTGAATTCTTTTATGTATGATTGGTTATCTTTGCAAGTCTCTTCGAATTATCAGTTTGGTTTGGCCTACTAGATTGATCTTTCTTGCAATGGGAGAAGTGCTTAGCTTTGGGTTCAATCTTGCGGTGTCCTTTCCCAGTGACAGTAGGGGCAGCAAGGCACGTATTGTATTGTTGCCATCGAGGATAACAAGATGGGGTTTATTTCATGTTGCATGAGTTTATCCCTCTACATCATGTCATCTTGCTTAAAGTGTTACTATGTTCTCTTGAACTTAATACTCTAGATGCATGCTGGATAGCGGTTGATGTGTGGAGTAATAGTAGTAGATGCAGGCAAGAGTCGGTCTACTTGTCTCGGACGTGATGCCTATATACATGATCATACCCAGATATTCTCATAATTATGCTCAGTTCTGTCAATTGCTCAACAGTAATTTGTTTACTCGCCGTGAATACTTATGCTCTAGAGAGAAGCCACTAGTGAAACCTATGGCCCCCGGGTCTATCTTCCATCATATTAATCTTCCAATACTTAGTTATTTTTGTTGCCTTTTATTTTACTTTGCATCTTTATCATAAAAATACCAAAAATAGTATCTTATCATATCTATCAAATCTCACTCTCGTAAGTGATCGTGTAGGGATTGACAACCCCTTATCGCGTTGGTTGCGAGGATTTATTTGTTTGTGTAGGTACGAGGGACTCATGCGTGGCCTCCTACTGGATTGATACATTGGTTCTCAAAAACTGAGGGAAATACTTACGCTACTTTGCTGCACCACCCTTTCCTCTTCAAGGGAAAACCAACGCAAGTGCTCAAGAGGTAGCACCGCGTAGTCCGTGTGATCGAGGCCCCGTCATGTTCATTAAATAATGTACATACTGTCCAGCAGCACTGTGTGTGCCGCTTGGCCTTGTATCTCGATGTAATATCAGACCTATGTAGTCTGCTAGCATCAATAAAGCGGTTGTTTCTGTACCATGTTGTTGTGTATTGCCAGAAGACTCGATCTCTGGGCTGGTAATGCAGGGTAAACCGGTTGCTCTGAGCCGGGGTGCCACAACACTTGGTATCAGAGCCGCGCTGATTGTAGGACACGCTAGACCGTTAGTGCGTTAGTGAAATGGTAGATAGCTTCGTTTGAGTGTCGGTAGCCATATGAATTGGTTGTTGCATTGCATGCATGTTTTATTTGTTATTACTAACTGTATGGTTTGTGAGTGTAGAAGGCACCAATACTGATCTTGTACCATCCTGAGCCAGCTCCGTACACATCTCTGCACCTGCTTCAGAATGTGTGGTGACGACTCTACCCAGAGGGTGCTGATCCAGAGTATCAAGTGTATTGCGACCATCTGGCCGGATCATTGTATGAGTATTATGTTGAGGTCACTCTACACCACAGTTCCCCTTCTGGCGCTTACACTCGTTCAACTAAGGGTGGTCTTGCTTCTATGCCATCTCAGGCGGTTCAGTTTGCTGCTCTCGAGGCTCTTGTAGACTTGCGCTACAACGAGGTTCGCATGCACACCCACCCTGGTCTTTTCTACTACCCATCTCTGCACGAGAATGGGCGTATCCGCTTTCCCTTGATTAATCCGGCGTGCGATCGTCCCACTAGCCACCTTTCTTGCTACATCACTGCTAGTTATCTCCTGAACTATGAGTTAGCTCGGGAGCTTTCACGTGCTCGCACCGCTCTCGCAGCTGCTCGTATGAGGAACCCTCTTCCCGCTGTCATCTATACTTCTGCTCCGGTTTCTTCCCCCTCCGTTCCCCCGACGACCTCGCAGGGTACCGTTAACCCTCTGACCGTGAACCCTCACAGCGCTCCTACTGCATGGTCTTCCCTTGTCGCTACTCCTGCTGCTCCTATGCTTAGATCCCATCCCCCGCCTGCCCCTGTGGGAGAGCCCTCAAGGCAGCATCGTCGCGTCTCTTGTGATCCGAAGGTCTCTGTTATCAGTTCAGGATCAGGGTTCGGCTCAGGAGACGAGCTTGCAGCAGCACCGACTGAGCAGTAGACGTTAGAGTATCGCTATAGTCATGAGCATGATGTATGGCTGTAATCGCACTTGTCATGATGCGTAGTTTCATGTACGAGGGTAGTAAACCCATTGTGATGTTACTTTCATGTTGGTACTATGTATAATTATGTTGGAACTTCTTATTCGCCTTGGTTTTTCATTCACTGATTTCTTCCGGGATTTGTCATTGGCTTTCCCCCCATTTGGAATTTTCTCATCATGGTTGCTATGTATTGGGAAAACAAAAAATAGGATGACGCGTGGGGGCAGCAGCAGCCAAGCTGCTGAGGATGTCCCTGTCCGTCACTCCGCAAGACAGGCAGGACATTCCCCCGAGACATACCAGCCACCTCCGCCTCCACCGCCACATCTGCCTTCCATCGATCAAATCCTGCGAATGTTTGAAGAAAGAAGGAGCAACAACCTGCTGGAAATCCTGAAAAGTGTGCAAGTTATGGTTGGGCAGAATGGAAATCAGAATGGTCATCACTCCAAGCTGTCAGATTTTCAGCGAACCAATCCTCCCAGCTTCAGCCAAGTAATTGATCCATTGGACGCCGACGACTGGCTAAGGACCATTGAGAGGAACTTGAGATTGCTCGCATTGAAGAAGGTGACAAGGTTCCCTTCGCAACGCATTATCTCGAAGGAGCTGCCGCTATATGGTGGGATAATGCCAAGGCAATATGGCCTGCAGACGAGGAAATTACTTGGACAAAATTCAAGGATCATTTCTGCAAGTATCATATTCCCACTGGGATCATGAAGATCAAGCAGCGCGAATTTCTCGCTCTCACTCGAGGCAGCGCGACCGTCAACGAGTATCTGAACAAATTCAACCATTTGGCCCGCTATTCTCTCCTCGCTGTTGCCACAGAAGAGCGGAAGATCGACCTGTTTCTTGGAGGCCTGAATCAGCATCTCAGGTGCACTCTCAGCATGTTTGATTTCCCAGACTTCCTGACTGTGGTGAACAAGGCCCTCATCGCAGAAAGGGAACACAAGCTCCTGCACGACAACAAGCCAGTTGTTAATGACCACAAGCGCAAATTTGAGCCGAAGAAGGATATGCAACCCGTGCAAAAGGCTCGTACTTGGCAACAGACTCAGGTGGAGTACAAACCCAACTGGCAGCAGAATGCCAACAAGACTACCACTCAAGTCAAGAATGCCGTGACCAGCCCGGTGCGTGAAGATTGTCAGCGCAACAATTCATGCTTCAGCTGTGGTCAAACCGGACACTACGCCAGACAGTGTCCCAAGAACAACAAGCACGTAGCTCCATTTCAGCCACAAGTCAACTACGTGGAGCCTTATTCTACCCCAGATATGATCCAAGGGCAAATTCATCACATCTCCGCGGACGAAGCCCAAGAGGACTCAGAAGTCGTCATTGGTATGTTCTTGTCAATGACATACCCACCGTAATTTTATTTGACTCTAGGGCTTCCCACTCTTTTATTTCGCGGGGTTCTGCTTCCCAAAACAATTTTCCATGCTCGATTTTGGGAAAGCACATGCTGGTACAATCCTCGGGATCCCTACTCAGAAGCAATCTCGTCTGCCGAAATTTGGAGATTGACATCAAGGGCGTCAAGTTTCCAACATCGCTGATAACCATCGACTCCAACAAATTGGATGCCATTCTGGGCATGAATTGGTTAACCCAATACCAAGTCTACATCAGCTGTGCGACCAGAGAAGTTACCCTAAAATATATGGAAGGTCGCACCACAAGTTTTTATGCCCGCAAGTGCATACCCACAAAACATATGGTTTTCGCAGCACAGGCGGAAGAAGTGGAATTAATTCCTGTGCTCAGTGAGTATCCAGACGTCTTTCCTGAAGAATTACCAGGCATGCCACCAGACCGATAATTGGAGTTTGCAATTGATTTGGTGCCTGGAACCACTCTGATACATAAGAAATATTATCGGATGCCTTCCTCAGAATTGGTGGAGTTGAAGAAACAACTGGTTGAGATGCTGCAGAAAGGATACATCCGTCCAAGCTCTTCACCATGGGGATCACCAGCGATCTCGTGGACAAAAAGGATGGCAGTCTACGAATGTGTGTAGACTACCGACAGCTGAATGACGTCACCATTAAAAACAAGTATCACTACCAAGGATTGATGATCTATTTGATCAACTCAGTGGGGCCAAAGTATTCTCAAAAATTGATTTGAGGACTGGATATCATCAACTCAAGATAATGAAGGAAGATATTCCTAAGACCGCGTTCACCACTCGCTACGGTCTTTATGAATACACCATTATGTCCTTCGGCCTCACTAACACCCCTGCCTTCTTTATGCATATGATGAACAAGGTGTTTATGGACTTCTTGGATAAATTTTTGGTGGTGTTTATTGATGACATCCTCATTTACTCCAAGAGCAAGGACGGACACAAGGAGCATCTTCGAGCAGTTCTGCAAAGGCTTCGCGACCATCAGCTTTATGCCAAATTTAGCAAATGTGAGTTCTGGCTCCAACAAGTGGGATTCCTCGGGATTGTCCTCTCGGCAGAGGGAATCTCAATGGACCCAAGCAAGGTGAAGGATGTACTTGATTGGTCCGCACCCACAACAGTCTCAGAAATCCGAAGTTTCCTTGGCCTAGCCGGATATTATCGCCGTTTTATCGAAGTCTTCTCGAAGATCGCCAAGCCAATGACTGAGCTTCTAAAGAAGGATAAGAAGTTCATATGGACTGAGAAATGCGAACGGAGTTTCAATGAGTTAAAAATCAGGCTAACCTCGGCACCAGGATTAACTCTTCCAGACATCTACCGCAGTTTTGATGTCTACTGCGACGCATCTAGAAGAGGACTGGGGTGTGTACTCATGCAAGATGGCAAGGTGGTGGCTTATGCATCTCGACAACTGCGGAAACATGAAGGAAACTACCCTACTCATGATTTGGAATTGGCCGCGGTGGTGCACGCTTTGAAGATCTGGCGACACTATCTGATTGGAAAGAAGTGCCAGATATTCACCGACCATAAGAATCTCAAGTATATATTCACTCAGCCCGATTTGAACCTTTGACAGTGAAGTGGCTTGAATTGGTTAAGGACTACGACCTCAGGATAAATTATCACCCGAGCAAAGCTAATGTGGTGGTTGACGCCCTCAGCCGCAAACCAGCCAACCTTAATGCGCTAATGGATTCATTGCCTCCTGAGCTTTATGAAGAAATCATGCAGCTCAATTTGGTAATCACCAACGCCCGTCTTGCCAATATATTGGAAGTTGTCCCTACTCTCGAAGAAGAAATCCGCAGTGCGCAAGCAAATGATGAAGGGTTAAAAATATATGTTCAGAAGATGCACCAAGGGTGTGCACCGAATTTCTCTATGGACCAGCAAGGCTCGCTAAGATTTTGAGGAAGACTCTGTGTACCCAACCAAGGAAGTCTGAAGAAGAAAATATTGGCCGAAGCGCATGAAGCACCATACTCAATTCATCCCGGTGGTACCAAAATGTATGAGGACCTTCGTCAGGTATTTTGGTGGGATGGAATGAAGAAAGACATCGCATACTTTGTGGCCTGTTGCGGCGTATGTAATAAGGTAAAGGCGCAACACCAAAAACCCGCTGGACTCCTCCAACCTCTGCCGGTATCCCAATGGAAATGGGATGATATCTGCATGGACTTCATCACCGGACTACCAAGGTCTTATCAAGGAAACGACGCAATATGGGTCATAGTGGACACCTTAACGAAGGTGGCATACTTCCTTCCTATCCGGACCACATACCGTGCAAACCAACTCGCACAGCTATATGTGTCAAGAATCGTCAGTCTACGTGGGGTACCCAAGACTATCACCTCCGACCGGGGATCTCTCTTCACCTCCGCATTTTGGTCTCGACTACATCAAGGCTTGGGGACCGCTTTGAAATACAGCACGACCTATCATCCTCAGACAGATGGACAGACTGAGCGAGTAAATCAAATACTCGAAGATATGCTCAGGGCATGTACATTGGACCAAGGAACCAAGTGGGAAGACTGTCTGCCCTACGCCGAGTTTTCCTACAACAACAGTTTCCATGTCGGCTTAAAGATGTCACCCTATGAAGCCCTGTATGGCCGGAAAAGCCACACTCCATTGAACTGGTCTCAAACCAGAGACAGCCGCATTTTTGGGACCGACTTAATGCTCGAAGCGGAGAAGCAAGTCAAGTAAATCCGTGACTGACTGCAATTGGCCAAATCTTGACAGAAGAGCTACTATGATGCCAAACATCGCTAGATCAGCTTCGAACCCGGAGAACACGTATATCTCCGAGTCACCCCTATGAAAGGAGTCAAGAGGTTCCAGACCCACGGAAAATTGGCACCCACATATATCGGTCCATTCCCCGTCATGGCCAGAGTCGGTACGGTTGCATATCAGTTGGAATTGCCATCGGAACTGTCAGAAGTACACAACGTGTTTCACATATCACAGCTACGAAGATGTATCTCGCCACCGGAGAAAAGGACTGATATGGCAGAGATAGAATTGGCTAAGGATTTGACTTATGAGGAAAAGCCAATTAGAATATTGGATCAGACAGAAAGGGTCACCCACAGCAAAGAAATAAGGTTTTACAAGGTTCAGTGGGAGCACCACACCGAAGAGGAAGCGACCTGGGAAAGAGAGGAATTTTTATGGACTGCATACCCAGAATGGTTTTCCCAAGCAACCGAATCTCGAGGACGAGATTCATCTTAAGTGGGAGAGGTTTTTGACAGCCTGGATTTTGCCTTCTCTCTCTTTTCCGGACTTGGTTTTTATCGTGGTTTTTGCCCTGATTTGATTTGGATTTTGGAATCATTTCAAATGGACTTGTCACTTGGGCATATCCCTGGCTTTCACCCAAGTGACCTATCTACTTTATTCCTCTTATAAATACTCAAAATAATCAAATGATTTTTTTTCATAAAAATATTCAATTTTCTCTCTAAAACTCACTTCAGCAACTTGTGCTCCAAAGCAACCCCAATTTTTCTTGCTCAGAAAAATATGAGATAATTCCTAAATATTCTTACAACCTGGGCACACCTTCCCATGCAAAAATATTGCCCCACTTTTTGGAATATTTTTTCTGTAGGAAATCATTTCTATTTTGGCCCAAACTTCCAGTTTGTACAGCAAGTACATTTTTCCTTGAGCTTTTAGCCTTGATCTTTCTTGAGCTTAAACACCCTCCTAAGAAACCCTAACCCCTAGGAGATCAGCCCTAATGGCCTTCTAGAAAGTGGCCAAACTTGGCGACCAAGTTTCTGAACAGCAACTTGTCAGCTTAGTAGAGTCAAGTCTGGTCCGCCTGGGCATGAACCATAACCTCTCCAAGACTAAACACTGCACGGTTGAGCGCGTAGACAAGGTTTGGCCTCTCCTGGGCGTCGTTTTGACCATGCCAGGTTGGTGACTGCGCGAGGACATGGCGCCTGGCATCGTCTCAACGCGCTCTAGCTGGCGCTTTCCCCTCTGTTTCGCGTGTGCTCGTTCCAACTCGCTGCCGACTACCGCACCACGCCACAAGCCCCGACCCATCACCCTTGACCGCTCCCTGGCGCTCGCCGACGCCGGAGCCGCCGCAGCAAGCACGGGCACGTCGCGGCCAAAACGCCACAGTGCGTGCGTGCACTTGTCCACTTCCCCAACCGCCTCCTGTGCTCATCCGCGAGCGTGGGAAAGCTCCTGCGTTGACGCTGAGCCTTTGCCCCCTCGTCTTGGAGCTTCTCGTCGCCGTTCGCCGCGTGTCCAGAGAGCTCCGGCGGCGACACGTTTCCCCCTTGCTCCGGCTATATAAAGCGACCCCGCCTCGAATCCTGGCCAAGCACAACTCCACACTACCCCCACGAACACGTAGAACGACCGCAGCTCGGTCGGGCAGGCCTCTGGCCGTCGCCCCGACTAGAGGGCTCCGGCGATCCCCGCAGGCCAGCCGTCGCTCTCCAGGGCCTCTCGAGCTCAAGCAGCTACTTGGGCAGGGCCTTGGTGGTCCGTTGGTGCTGCCTGGACGCCGCCAAGCCCTCGGAGCCGCCCCTAGCTGTCGTCTTCAACCTCTCCAGCGAAACCCGTACGCCACCATAGCTTTCGAGCTCGAGCACGAGCAGCTCCGTCCACCTCTCACCAAGCCACGGGTACGGGCAGGTTCACCTCGAGCCCCGCTTCAATCCTATCCCTCTAGCCTAGCCTCAAACCCCCTCGCCGCCGGCGTAAGCTCCGGGGAAGCTCCGCCTCTCTCTGATCTCGCTCGCCCCCTCTCTCTCCTGATGCGGGGGACCCACCTGTCGGTCTCACCACTCGCGCCCGAAGCGGTACGAGTGGAGGCGTATTTCTATTTTACGCCTTCGACGTCACCCCCCAGGATTTCTGTTTAATTCAAATATTACTCAAAAATTTGACCAAACTTTGTCCAGACACCATTTTTAAACCATAAGTCCAAATGATTTGATTCTTCTTGCATTGTCTTTGTCTCAGAAAGCTCTAGCACCACACCAAAGGGTGGATTTTTCCTTGCTGTCTAGAATTTCTAGTGATTTTCAGAATGTGTTTTCATAATTATTTTTGTGGTTTTAAATTCTTTTTCAGAAGGAGAAGCTTGTCTTGAAGCAAACCAAGAGGGGTGTGATCCTCCTCTACACTAAGGCAAGCCACAACATCATTTGGATGGTGTTATTTCAATATCTATGATTTTCTACTTGAATATGAGTGTTTATTTGCATTTAAAATTTGATAAATAAATTTAGTTGATTTCTAGTTACTTTACCATGCTTGATATGCTTGTTTTAGTTACTGGTTGAATGCATGAACTTGTTTGGCTAAGTAGAGTAAGATTTTACACTATGCATATTGCTATGGAAATTAATGGTAGTTAATTTACTAAATGATATTTTCACTTAAATAAAGAACTAATAAAAATATTGCTTGGTAAATAAAATGAGTTATAACCAGAGAAGTTTTGGTTCTATGTATTGCAAGATGCTTATGTTGTTAAGTTGGATCCATGACTTTAGTTGCTTGCATTACATGACGAATAGTGCATGATGGTGGCATTATATCATGTTGATCATAAAAAGTTTTTATCAAAGCTAAACTTGATTAAGTTCAACTTGAATATGATGTTGATCACATCATGGTGCCACTGAATCGGGTTTTTAATTCAGTGCGACCACATTTACCTTGTGGGAAGGTCTTGATTCTGTCCTTTGTTGTGGCTCTCACCGGTGCCTCCTGCGAGGGAAGGTTATGGGCGTGCATACCCTGGCCCGGTAGGTAGACATAACCTTGTGTGCTCATTTTTGTTTTTATGGTACCTTGTCCCCGTTTGGGACCATTTTGCCATGACAGTGGCCGTTGGTGTCTTTGGTAGACACGGGGCCTCCCAAGACCTAGCCCTGAGAGGGATTTGGTCGGAGTGGCCGGGAGAGTGCATGACAAAGGGAGGGTTTCGTCGGAATACTTTGGTCCACCTGAATGGGAATGCAAGGTCAGGTGTTCCGTATTGTGGGTAAAGTGCGCTACCTCTGTAGAGTGTATTTAATCTATCGATAGCCGCGTCCTATGGGCATAACTCGTGAGTAAGCCACACCATGGATCAAATTTTCTAACAAATCTTGCAAACTAATTGATTGTTGTGGTGCATTGGTTCGTGGTGGATCATGAACTCTTGAGGTGTTCATGAGTGATTGGTTTCATGTGTGACCCCAGTATGGTCACCATTTGGTTGCGAGTTAACCGTCTGGTAAGCGAGTCCGTGAGACTCTGAGCACATATGGTTTGCATTGCATCTGTAGTTTTTCTTGCATTGATTTAACCTGATTAATTATCATGATATTGTCTGTCATCGTGCTTATGTTTGTTGTGAGCTTGCAAGTACATTCAATATACTGACCTGGCGTGTTATGCCAGCTTTCAGGCAAGTCGGTTCGCATCAGAGCGCATCTCGCGTCTAGGCCGTGTCCACGTCTGTGTCGTGTGCTATGGAGTGCCACCTCGTCGTTCTTCCACTACCGCGTAGTTCGTGTGATCGGGGCCCCGTCATGTTCATTAAATAATGTACATACTGTCCAGCAGCACCGTGTGTGCCACTTGGCCTCGTATCTCGGTGTAATATCAGACCTATGTAGTTCGCTAGCATCAATAAATCAGTTGTTTCTATACCATGTTGTTGTGTATTGCCAGAAGACTCGATCTCTGGGCTGGCAATGTAGGGTAAACCGTATGCTCTGAGCCGGGGTGCCACAACAACACAAAAGAAACGGTCAGCCAAATCAAGGTGTGTGCGATATATGACATGTGGTTCACTCGGATGAACTGTTTGCGTTGAGACAAGAGAACATAAACGGTTCAACTTAACAAGATGTGTGTGATACGCGGCAAACAGGTCTGTAATCGGAAACGTGTGCGAAGACCGATAACAACATAGATGATTGCTGCTAATAAGTCGTGTGTGTTGTGGGCAAACGCTTGGTGGTATACAATTGTGAGCGATTGATGAAAGCATCACCGACGGGTTCCATTGTTTAGTCCGTGTGCGATGTCGTTGCACACAAAACAACAGCTTATGTACTTATAACTTATAAGGACTTGATTCCACAAACGGATTGAACATCGAATTACATATGTGGCTAGTACACACATGACTTTCCTTATGTTGTGAATGCTTATAATATTTATGTCTTAATTAAAGAAATGGCAAGCCATTGGCCCAGTATGAAAGAAAATATGGGCCAAAACCGAGTTGAAAAGGGAAACAATATCTAACTCCAGCTTACAAACAGTACAAAAGCACGAGGATTAATTGCTCATCAGGTTTAGACAAAATCCAGATTGAATAGGATAATGACATCTAACTCGACCAACATTTTCGGCAGTCACAATCAAATGGATCGTTTTGATCCATAAAATCAAGATCCCCGACCAGAAATTCTACTAGTACATGATGACAAGCTATTGTAAATAGAAGCCGAGCATGATCAGAAGCCCTTAGGTCCACCTGAAACTTCTTTTTATGTTGTTCAATAATTGCAGCCGTAAGAAATTTCTTGTCAAAAAACTTAATCCTCACGGACAATAGTGCCCTCTCATTCAACATGAAGAATGTGACAAAACTAGTGTTTGCATTGTTGGATGCATATCCTTCCAGCGTCACTGTCTTCAAACAAATGTCATGAGATCTGAGAAAATCCCGGTGCTTCTTGAACCATCGATTGGTTATACCTTTTTCTCCATGTGTTAGTGCCTAAATAGAGATGAAGATTGAAAACAGTTAATGTCTAAAAAAAGATTATGTCAAAAGAGTCATAGCTAAACAATTAATTATAGTACATTACATATGGGCTTTCAATGTGCGTGAAATCATCACCTTTATATACAAATTCTCGAGACATGGAAAGCATTGTAGCAAGCCAATAATCGTGTTCATATCAAAACACCACATAATGATATGTAGGGTCTTGACAGAATCCACCACCACTGATAGGATGGACAAGATCTTCATTGAGCATAGAACATAATATTAGTACCAAAAGTTTACGTGAATAATAAATAGTAACTCAATAGTTGTGGAGCCAAACACCATCTTGAACCATCTAAAGGGATCACGAATTGCACCCAAGGTCTCCAGTTTAGGCGCATAGACTATAGTTATTTGCGAAGGTACTAAACTAGAATCAAGAAGCAATCTTTGAAGTGAAGGGGCATCTTCGATGATGAGATCATGTCCAAAAAAAAACAAATTGCAATGCTTACAATGTGGGGCGACTTTATTTTGAGACAATGGATATGAATTTCCATTGCAAAAACAAGCAAAAAGCGCTCTAGGGCAGGGAAGCTGGAGTGGATGATGCTGTGCAGTGCGGCCTCCGACAGTTCAATCACCGCGAGCGCAAGTTTTTTTAGCAGTGGGAGTCAAAGCATTTGTACCAGATTGTCTGCTAGATGGCACCGGGCAAAGGTGGCGGTGTGGAGAGAGGAGGAAAACCATGTGATGGACATCGGTGGTGAGGGCACAGATACATCGGTTCGTGGTATGTCACATACATAGTCATGGTAGAACTCAAGCTGCTGGAGTTTATCGAATTGACGGGATGTCAGCCAGGCGGCCACCATGCAAGGTATGTCCAATAGGTACCATGTCGGGATGCAGATGCGTTGAACGGAGCCCTGGTGGGAGGAGATGATGGCTCCAGGAAGTTCAGAATCATCATCGAGAGATAGCTGACGACAATCGAGATTAAGAGGTGTGGTGCGGCACAGAGTGCGCCACTGAGATGCGAAGACTTGTGTGCGGCAGCCATCCTTGGTGGGGAGAAGGGGGATGATCTCCCCAAGGATGCCGTCCGGGAGATCGTTGATGCGGTCCGCCGGAGATTCTACTGGTTCCTCAGGTCGAAGGGGTGCTTCTGGCTGCACAGCCGGGTCCAAGATCTACATCCGGCGGTGGCGCTGGCCGGAGCCTCATCTGTGTACATACCAATCTAAAAGAAAAAATGGCATAACATGTAGGACATTCGAAATCAATTCTCAAGATCAGGAAGAAAAAAAGGCACAAACATATATGTAGGACATTCAAAATCAATTCTCAAGATCTAGCCACAAATCATTAGCACGCCAGCTAACCCTAGTCGGATTATTAGCAAAAATCATTTGTATAGAACAAACAATTAATCACTAACTCTATATGGATAACATTCAAACAATCAATACACTACGTGCATCTAACGGATCTTAATTACTCTAATTTCATGGACTGAGAGAACATAACCATAGGATTTGTATTCCAGAAAAATCATAGAGGGGCGGGGTGTGGGGGGGGGGATTAACCAGAGAAAACACATGATATGTTTGCCGCACAAATGGGTATATAGATGACTAACCGGTTTTGCGTCAGAGTCGCAGTCATTGTCGGAGTTGCTGTTGACCTCCGGCTCCAGCTGGGGGGGGGGGGCACGACGGCACCGACGAAGTCAAGGTTGTGCTGCTGCCCGCGCGAGACCTCTTCGGCAGCGACGAAAACCTCTATGGCTAGCTTCACGCATTGCGCGGGTGCTTCAACAGCACCGGTGTCGCCACTCCCTCCGATGGTGTGCTTCGGCGGCATTGTCATACACTCCAGAGTCCAGAAGTTGGTGACCACTGTGGACCGGGGGTGCGGCCGCCTATTATGGCCGGCGGCTCGGGCGCGCAATTAATACGGACCACTGGGAGCGAGGCAGGCTGTGGTTAAAAGCTGTCTCGCCTCCTGGTGAGCCTACGTGGCAGACTTCTGCCATTCCTACCATCATTTCACACAACTACTCGCACGCCTCCCCGTCAATACGCACACCTGCATGCACGCCTCCCGGTATGCCAGCGCGGCGGACTGCTCCCATGTGTCCCATCAACTCACGCCTGCTCGCACGGCACATGGGCATGTGGCAACACATATATTTTTTGGTTTACTTTTCAGCCGCTTTACTGCTTAAATGAACCGTTTGCGTTGAAGAGATGCACAAATCCTGTGTTGAACAGCTCTTGCTTCCCGGTGAACCTGCGCATCGGACGAGTTTTGGATTTACTAGAATTTAAAAACCAGGTATCTCAACGTTTTGCCGGCAATCAACAGTGCCATAGTGTTTGAAATTCATTCCCATTTCTCGCGTGGGACCTAATTAAGCATGCACCCAAGGACACATATTTGATTTTTCATCCAATTTATATGCACTGGAGCATGTGCATGTATTTCAAATTTGAATTATGCACATAAAATGCCTAGAAAACCCATTTAATGTATAAAAATGTCCAAACGAGCCCTGAAAAATTCCAAAACTTAACACAGCACTCCTGTTGTTCTATGTTGACACTAGAATTTTTTTGAAAGAAATAAGAGGCAACGGATACCGTTTCGTCCCCAAAGGTGGCATGTTCCCTGCCGAAACCACCAGACTTGTTGTGAGAAGCTCTGGTTTGTGAGAAGCTTATACCCAAACCTGCCCCAAATGGGACAAATTTTTTACCATGGCATGTTGATGCCGCTCCATGATACCATGCCAAGTTTCATGAATTTTAGATGAGTTTTGGATTTACTAGAATTTTAAAACCAGGTATCTTGACGCTTTGCCGGCAATCAACTGTGCCCTGGTGTTTGCAATTCATTCCCATTTCTTGGATGGGACCTAAGAATGCACCCAAGGACACATATTTGATTTTTCAACCAATTTATATGCACTGGAGCATGTGCATGTATTTAAAATTTGAATTATGCACATAAAATTCCTAGAAACCCCAGTTAATGTATAAAAATGTCCAAACGAACCCCAAAAAATTCCAAAACTTAACACAACACTCCTGTTGTTCTGTGTTGACACTAGAAATTTGGTAAGGCAATGGATATCGTTTCATCCCCAAAGATGGCACGTTCCCTACCAAAACCACCACGCTTGTTGTGAGAATCTTATACCCAAACCCGCCCCAAATGGGGCAATTTTTTACCACGGCATGTTGATGCCGCTCCATGATACCATGCCAAGTTTCATGAATTTCAGACGAGTTTTGGATTTACTAGAATTTAAAAACCAGGTATCTCAATGTTTTACCGGCAATCAACAGTGCCCTGGTGTTTGAAATTCATTCCCATTTGTTTGATGGGACCTAAGCATGCACCCAAGGACACATATTTGATTTTTCAACCAATTTATATGCACTGGAGCATGTGCATGTATTTCAAATTTGAATTATGCGCATAAAATGCCTAGAAAACCCAGTTAATGTATAAAAATGTCCAAACGAACCCCAAAAAATTCCAAAACTTAACACAACACTCTTGTTGTTCTATGTTGACACTATAAATTTTTTGAAAGTAATAAGAGGCAACAGATATCATTTCGTCCCCAAAGGTGCACGTTCCTACCTAAACCACCAGGCTTGTTGTGAGAAGCTTATACCCAAGTCTGCCCCAAATGGGACAAAATCTTTACCATGGCCTGTTGATGGCGCTCCATGATACCATGCCAAGTTTCATGAATTTCGGATGACTTTTGGATTTACAAGAATTTAAAAACCAGGTATCTCAATGTTTTGCCGGCAATCAACAGTGCCCTGCTGTTTGAAACTCATTCCCATTTCTTGGATGGGACCTAAGCATGCACCCAAGGACACATATTTGATTTTTCAACCAATTTATATGCACTAGAGCATGTGCATGTATTTCAAATTTGAATTATACACATAAAATGCTTAGAAAACCCAGTTAATGTATAAAAATGTCCAAACAAACCCCGAAAAATTCCAAAACTTAACACAACACTCATGTTGTTCTATGTCGACACTAGAAATTTTTTGAAAGCAATAAAAGGCAACGAATATCGTTTCGTCCCCAAAGGTGGCACGTTCCCTACCGAAACCACCAGGCTTGTTGTGAGAAGCTCTGGTTTGTGAGAAGCTTATACCTAAACTTGCCCCAAATGGGACAAAAAATTTACCATGACATGTTGATGCCGCTCCATGATACCATGCAAGTTTCATGAATTTTAGATTTACTAGAATTTAAAAACCAAGTATATCAACATTTTGCCGGCAATCAACAGTGCCTCGGTGTTTGAAATTCATTCCCATTTCTTGGATGGGACCTAAGCATGCACCCAAGGACACATATTTGATTTCTCAACCAATTTATATGCACTAGATCATGTGCATGTATTTCAAATTTGAATTATGCACATAAAATGCCTAGAAAACCGAGTTAATGTATAAAAATGTCCAAACAAACCCCGAAAAATTCCAAAACTTAACACAACACTCCTGTTGTTCTATGTTGGCACTAGAAATTTTTTGAAAGCAATAAAAGGCAACGAATATCGTTTCGTCCCCAAAGGTGGCACGTTCCCTACCGAAACCACCAGGCTTGTTGTGAGAAGCTCTGGTTTGTGAGAAGCTTATACCTAAACCTGCCCCAAATGGGACAAAAAATTTACCATGACATGTTGATGCCGCTCCATGATACCATGCCAAGTTTCATGAATTTTAGATGAGTTTTGGATTTACTAGAATTTAAAAACCAAGTATATCAACATTTTGCCGGCAATCAACAGTGCCTCGGTGTTTGAAATTCATTACCATTTCTTGGATGGGACCTAAGCATGCACCCAAGGACACATATTTGATTTCTCAACCAATTTATATGCACTAGATCATGTGCATGTATTTCAAATTTGAATTATGCACATAAAATGCCTAGAAAACCCAGTTAATGTATAAAAATGTCCAAACAAACCCTGAAAAATTCCAAAACTTAACACAACACTCATGTTGTTCTATATCGACACTAGAAATTTTTTGAAAGCAATAAGAGGCAACATATATCATTTTGTCCCCAAAGGCTTGTTGTGAGAAGCTCTGGTTTGTGAGAAGCTTATACCCAAACCTGCCCCAAATGGGACAAATTTTTTACCACAGCATGTTGATTCCGCTCCATGATACCATGCCAAGTTTCATGAATTTCAGACGAGTTTTGGATTTACTAGAATTTAAAAACCAGGTGTCTCAACGTTTTGCCGGCAATCAATAGTGCCTTGGTGCTTGAAATTCATTCCCATTTCTTGGATGGGACCTAAGCATGCACCCAAGGACACATATTTGATTTTTCAACCAATTTATATGCACTGGAGCATGTGCATGTATTTCAAATTTGAATTATGCACATAAAATGCCTAGAAAACCCAGTTAATGTATAAAAATGTCCAAACGAACCCCGAAAAATTCCAAAACTTAACACACCACTCCTGTTGTTCTATGTTGACACTAGAACTTTTTTGAAAGCAATAAGAGGCAACGGATATCGTTTCGTCCCCAAAGGTGCCTGGTGTTCGAAATTCATCCCCATTTCTTGCATGGGACATAAGCATAAATCCTTGGACATAAGCAGATAAAAGGTCTAACAGTTCAAACGCCACCCATTGCCGCTATGACCTCATTATGTAATTCAAATCAAGATGGAAAATCGAGTAGATACCACACAGTTTATTATCACCAACCGTGTGAGATGCAGTACAAAATATCCCGGAGCACCGTCAGTGTATAGTACGCCTATGGCTTACGCGAGAAGGTGCGTCGGCTACATTCCACAGTATTACTGCCTCGTAATCTTGAAAATATCTACCACCTGGAAGGTTTTCATGTTCGATAGCACACGATTAGTATGTGCAGACCGTGTGCGATGTCTGATACTCCCGCTCTGCTGCAGTCCCTTGATTCAAATTTTTAGTAGCCCCGGCATTTTACTCCCGCCTCTGCATCCCTCACAATCTCAAAAATATTTGCTCGCCCTTGATCCAAATTTTCAGTAGCCCCGCCTTGTTACTCCGGCCTAGTAAAATTTCTAGTTACCGCAGTATTTCCTCAAACACAACCTTGCCCCCCCTCCACACACAGCACACACTCCCAAAACCTCCGCTCACATAGACACACACCACCCCTGAAAGCATTGGTAGGTCGCCGCCATCGCCGGCGCCGGCGCCTCCATCCTCAACCTCTGCATGTGTGCCGAGGAGCTCGAGGAGCCAATAGCCAAAAAGAGGTTTATCACGGCCTTTTTTCTCGATGTCGGCAAGGTGGCCGCCGAGGTGTCCTCGTCGTCCTCCGCGGGCTCGATCCGCCGTCACCGGTCCCCCGATCTGCCTGCGCCCCTACGCCAGTTCGAGGACTTCCCCGTTCTCCCTCATACCGGTAGCCGATGAGGTCGATCCTCGGGGCCCGGCAGCGGCAATGGGGGATGTGGGTCGCCGAGATTACATATCATGAGACCCACACCCGTCGGTGGCTCGGTAGCTTCCGCACGGCCGAGCTCGCGGCCATGGAGTACGACCGCTAGCAGGTCCGCTACGACGGAGCAATGCTTAGGCTCAATTTCCCCTTAGGCACACATCTGGTCGACCTCGTTCCGCCGGAGCCAGGGTGGTGAGCTCGCCTATGGCGCGGGAGGACCGCGAGGCGTGGGAGCGCCTCGAGGCCGAGGCCGCCGATGAGGCTTACATGCAAGAGCTCTCCCGGCAGCACCCAGAGCTCGTGGGGGCAGAGCGGGCGATCTTTGCCGGCGCGGAGGGCGGCAAGGTTATGCACTCTCCTCCGATGACGAGGTCAAAGGCGGCGAGAATGGCGGCGCGGAGGGCGGCGAGGTTATCGCGCTCTCCTTCGATGATGAGTTTGAAGGCGGCAGCGACGGCGGCACGGAGGGCGTCGAGGTGGGCCCCGAGGACGAGGAGATCGGCGTCAATGAGTGGAGGAGTGCCTTCCCCAACGCCGCCGACGATGGCACCGGCCCGGACCAGGCTCGCGGCACACCATACATGACGAGGAAGGATTGGCTCGACCTCTACTTCAACCGGAAGTAGTTTAGTTTAGTTTAAATTTATATTTTATGTTCGGTTATGCAAAACTATCTATGTTTATGTTTGAATGCATGCTGCTTTCGGTTGAACCTTGATCAAATTGAAGTTTACAACCTTAAGTTTAGGGGATCGACTAGAAAAGGCCAAAAATTGCTGGAGTATATATATATATCCACTAAGGGTTTTAGTCCTTTAACTTTTTAAGGATCGGCTAGAGATGGCCGTATGACTTGTTTATTTCAGTTCTTCACAATGTGATGCTCTATATGTGCAACTATTTGCCGTGCAGTTCAATTTCATCAATAACAGTTTCAACAATACCACTATGAATTACGATATTTGGTTGTTGCTAAGGATATTGCAGTTAACATGCCTTTTCATTTTTTCTCAATAACTAGTGTACTTTAGACCTACACAATACCAGTTTGAATGACTATTTGCTTGTTTTTAAATGTTATGGCTGATGCAGTTAACACACATTTCCACTTCTTGTTTTGCTTAACTAGCATGCTTAAGCCTGCACACTAAAGCTATCATTTGTAGATTATGTTGTCTACCAGGGATATATTTGGTTGATGTTTAGCCTGTTGTGCTTAACATGCCTTTATATGTACTCATGCAGGACAATATTGAGAACAGTGTTGTTTTCCATCGAGGTTAGTTTCATCGCATTGCTTATATGTACTCACTGTTTAGGATATCGGTAGCTGGTACCATATAGCCTAGGGCTGATAAGGGATTAATCATCGAATTGGACATTTCACTGAATATATCTGTAACCCATTTATCAGTAGGTTAACTAGGGCCATATTTAATATATCTGAGGCTACATAGCAACATGCATTGTACTGAATGACTAAATATGCAATCCCAAGCTACATAGCAACAAGGAAGAGTGTTACCTTAATGTTCTGATGGTGTCTAGATATACAGGTAACAAAATCTTATATAATGGGATGGAGGGAGTGTTGTACTACATCATTTTTCAATTGTTCTTTAGCTTCTAATATTAACTTGGTGCTTTTAGGTACATATATCATTGTCAAAGATCCACACTTTGACCCTTTCTGCATATGGGACAATGAGATATTCATGAACCAGCATCAAGTGAGGAGACTGATAAAGATTGTTATTAAAATGGGTCAAAAGATGTCAATCGAACTATTTGTTTACACTTTATGCAAGACATCAGTGAACTGCAAGACGGTAAGTAAGAACCTTGTAGCCTTCTTTTTACTGCCCGTAATGAGTTGTGTTAGATGACAATGTCTGAATCTTTTTTTCTTTTGTAGTGGATCCTGAAGCAGTTTACTCAAGATTACCTCTCAAACTACATGATTGGCGGCCGGCCATCACAAGGGGTTGGACTAGAGTCATGCATGCCTTCTGTATCCAAGAGAGCACAATAGGGCCATTCCGCTTCACCTTGTTCAGCAACCGGAATGTCTATCGCCTCTTTCTTTACCATCTGCAATAGTACAAGTATAGAACCCTGGTTCATCATTCTTTATTTGGTGCTTATGTAATTTTTAAACATATGTACCTATGAATCGAATAATGCATTGGTTATTTGAACCTGATGAATATGAATAAAGTTATAGCCTACTTTCAAGTTTAAATTAGGTACAATTTTAAATAGTAGCAATTAAATTAGGGCGAAATTATGGTGTGCAAGTCATTACTACGCACACAGTTAATAAAGCACAACGTGTGCGATATACATCATAATCCGACATGGTTCATGGAGAGGAAATGTGTGTAACAATGCACACAGTTGCCATTTGCAAAGCGTGTGTGATGTGAGACACTATCACATACGGTGCGTGAAAACTAAATGTGTGCGGTTTTCTACCTATCATACACGGTTCGTAATCATGAACCGTTTGTGATGTGCTAGGCATCCTAAAACTCCCGTGCCTAGAATCTGCCTGGAAAGCTCCCATGCCTGGAATCTGCCTGGTTTTAGGTAAAACCACAAAACTCTGACTATGATGGCAATGCAAGCACAAATGAGTAGCAACGATGAAGCGTTTGGGATATTTGAGATATCAGAAACGGTTATATAGGGACAACTGTATGCATCAAGGCTCCCTATCCCCGATGGTTTCTGGGTCGTGTGGGAAGGACCCCCCCTATTGCCATCACTCACTAGGCGACGGTTCCAAATGCCGTCGCGGAAAGGGGTTAAAAACCGTTTGTATAGCACCGATGCGTACCAGTGATAAGTAAAGCTAGGTGGTAAATATTTAGCAACAATGTAATTAGTATAGTTAGCATACCAAGGAGTATTGTGAGAAACATTTAGTGCAGCTATCTGCTCATCAGGGAAACTATCATCAATAGCTAGTGGGTCATCAAGCACATTTTCAAGCCTAGATAGATTATCAGCTACGGGGTTCTCAGCTCCTTTTCTATCAATGATATGTAAATCAAATTTTTGTAACAAGAGAACCCATCGAATTAGTCTAGGTTTAGCATCTTTCTTTTCCATAAAATATTTAATAGCAGCATGATCGGTGTGAACAGTTACTTTGGAATCAACAATATAAGGTCTAAATTTATCACAAGCAAACACCACTGCTAAGAATTCTTTTTCAGTAGTAGCATAGTTTCGTTGAGAACTGTCTAGAGTTTTTGTAACATCCCAAAATTCTAAATTTTGGAATGTTATATTAAATAAATAGAATTGTTTGATTGTGGTGTGGTTGCTTGTGTGAAATTGAGTGAAATCTGAAACTTTTTGAAAGTTAAATGAGAGGGAATAAAATGACTTTCCCAAAACTTTCACTTTGCTTTCTGATCCCCAAGAATTCAAATTTATTTCATCACAAAACCCTAGAGAGAAGATGACATGACTTCTTCCATTTAAATAAATGAAAAGGGTTGTTGAAAAGATTTGAATTTCATTTGGAAATATTTCAAATTCAAAAACTTTAAGCAACTCAATGATTTTCATGAGAGAAGATAAAATGACTTCTTCAAAATATATGAAATATGAGTTGGAAGTTTTAAAGGAATTAAATTCAAAATCCCATTGGAATTATTTTCAATTTGGGGTTATTTGTTTTTATTAAAATTATTTTTCTCCAAAAATAAAATATATGGAAATAGGGTAAAATGATTCCCCACAATAAAAAATTGGAGAAAAATAAATTTGAAATCATTTTGCTATTTCTAAAATGATTTTTATTGGGTTTTATTGTAGAAGTAGCACTGTTTGAATTATTTGAACTTTTGTAGACTTTATTTGACACTAGAAGAATGTCCAAGTTATAGAAAATCTTTTTCTGAAAATTTTGATATATAATATGCCTATATATAATTTTACTTTTATTTCCATTCGTCCTTTTTTCCTTTTCTGTTTCTAAAAAAACTATACGTGCGCCTGGAACTAACTGTCGCCTACATGCGCAGCATAGTGGCATCGGGCGCCCCATTATTTTTTTCTCTTCCCTTCTAAATGGGCCAGGCCCAGCCATCCTTTTTTATTTGACTGAATTTGTTTGTTTTAAACTACAGCGCGCGATCGGGCCTAACTTTTAGCGCATGATGTTTTTAAATTCCATCTACGTACGTATATGTTTAGTCCCAGATTACCTAGCTTTTGACCCCCTAAATCTTTTTTCCACCTATAAATATAGACCCATAGATCCTCCAAAAATCATCTGATTCGGGTTAAATCAATATTTTGGTTAGATTCATTAAATAAAAATATTTTTTCTCCTCTTCGACGAGACTTCTGTAAATTGTCTCCTCTCTTCGAAGTTGTCTTTTCTCTATTTTATAAAGGTATATTTCTTCGTTTTTTTCTTTTTATACTTCCGTAATTTATTATTTCGAGACTAGTACGATAGAATAATTGGATTATCAATTAGTCTATGTATTTATACATTAGACTTAGTTTCTTTTGTCGTAGCTATTTTTCTTCCGTAAAACAAATTGGTCCTGATTTTTCAAATAGCCATAACTTTTTACTCGTTCATCTAAATTAGATGAAACCAGCGCCTATAGATTTGTCTTGTTTTCACCTATCCAGTGAACGTGTCACATCAACTTTTTAAAATTTTCAAATTTTGAAATTTGTTCAGATTCATATTCAAACTTCTTTTGATCATAACTTGAGTTCCGTAACTCCGATTTAGCTGATTCTTTTTGCAAATCGAAGCTCTTGACCTAAACTTTCTGATAAGGCCAAATTCACATAATTTTGGTACTATTAGAAATTGTTTTATGTTGTAAGAGTTATTTTCTTGGTTTTGATGTTTTCCGAACTGTCTTCTTCGTTCTTCCCGATCTTTTAAGTGATTGCTTATGTGTGGTTACTATTGCTTGCTCACGATAGATTGAATGGAGTGTGACAAGTAGAACTATCAGGAGTTATGAGTGCGAATCATCTTCGTCAACTGTACAAGGCAAGTTCACACTTTGATCATATCCCTTTATTACCCAGTTTTTATGCATTAGTTTCAACCCTCAAACATTGCATGAGTAGGATTGATAACATGTGGGTATTGGGAAGTAGAACCTATTATCCTTTATATCAAAACCCCGGGAGTTACTACGTTATGCTTATACTGCTATGCTATGCTCATAGACGTGGTTGGTTTGAGTGATTCATGACAGATGTGAGAGTTATTATTAATGGTTAACTTAAGGTGGCTACTTTAACACACATCTGGGTGGATTGGTTGAGGCACCCTGGAGCACCCAGTGGTTGTCTCGGCACCTGGAGAACCCAGTGCTTGCCCAAGGGGATCCCGGAGCACCCGTGTGATCACCCTATGGAATGCCACCCAGGCTCAAAGGGATCATAAGATTATTCATGCTAGAAACTTCCATGTGCAGCCACAAGCCATTATGGGCTCTGGCATAGTTTAGTAAGGTGTGGGAAACCTTTCCATGATGGGCTAGCAGATGTAGGGGATTGTAGGTGTACCGGCCTATCTATCGGTTAAGGGGGCCTCTTCGAAAAGACTGTGTCTCAGTCATCCGTTTCTCAAACATCATGTAGTGCGAGAAATACAACGGAGGAGATCGAGTCTTGTGGGGAAAAGTGCGCAAACCTCTACAGAGTGTACAAACTAATCATGGTTAGCCGTGTCCCCGGTTATGGACATCTTGAGTATCTGGTACTTGAATTATTGGTTTGATCTCGTCACTTTACTTAATAAATTTGAGGGGTTAAAATTGTTATTTTGGGATTGAGTTGGAGGAACCTTCTCAATAATTTTTTTCAACCAACATGGTAGTTAAATAAAGTATATTCCTTTGTAGTAGGGAAAAATTAACTTTATGCAAATGATAACCATAGAGCCTCCACCAACCAAATATGCATATAGAGATAGACATTCTCCTCATTATCCTATGATGTGAATTTGCTAGTACATTCAATGTACTGACCTACATGGTTGCAACGTCTCATGTTGCAAGGATCTTACGACGAGTAAGTGATACGTTAGGGTTACGATTTCTACACTCAACTTTGCCGTTGGTGTTGATGGGAATCCACAACCTTGTTGTTACTTTCGCTATTTGGATTGAGGTAATAGTATTTACGTTACTTTATACATGTGATTTACCTCTATTATAAATCCTCGAGTACTGTGTGTGTCAGCATACCGATCCAGGGATGATACTTAAGCACTGAGACTTGACCGTTTGAGGTCGGGCGATACAGTTTTACTAGCATAATGAATAACATCCAGTTTCTTATCAACTCTTTTTCCTAGAACAACACCAACAACATAATCACTAGCATCACACATAATTTCAAAAGGCAAGTTCCAATCAGGTGATTGAACAATAGGTACAGAAATTAAGGCTTTCTTGAGTGTTTCAAAGGCTTCTAAACAATCATCATAAAAAACAAAAGGAATATCCTTTTGCAAAAGATTCGTAAGAGGCCTAGAAATTTAGAAAAGTCTTTGATAAATCCCCTATAGAAACCAGCATGACCTAAGAAACTACGAATACCTTTGATATCTTTAGGACATGGCATTTTATCAATTGCATCAACCTTTGCTTTGTCCACTTCAATACCTCTTTCAGAAATTTTATGACCCAAGACAATACCTTCATTAATCATAAAGTGGCACTTCTCCCAATTCAAGACAAGATTTGTTTGTTCGTGTCTCTGCAAAACTCGATCAAGATTGCTTAAACAATCATCAAAAGACTTCCCATAAACAGAGAAGTCGTCCATGAAAACCTCAACAATATTTTCACAAAAGTCAGAGAATATAGCAGTCATACATCTTTCAAAGTTAGCAGGTGCATTACATAAACCGAAAAGCATACATCTATAAGCATAGGTTCCAAAGGGACCAGGAAAAGTGGTCTTTTCTTGATCAGGTTGAGAAACAGGTATTTGTGAAAAACCAGAGTATCCATAAAGGAAGCAAAAATGTGTGTGCATAGATAATCTTTCAAACATTTGATCAATAAAAGGCAGATGGTAATGATCTTTTCTAGTTGCTTTGTTTAATTTTTTAAAATCAATTACCATTCTATAGCCTGTAACAATTCTTTGTGGAATAAGTTCATTCGTACCATTAGGAACAACAGTTATACCTCCTTTCTTAGGGACACAATGAACATGACTTACCCATCTACTATCAGCTATAGGATAGATTATACCTGCTTCCAGAAGTTTTAATATTTCCGTTCTTACCACTTCCTTCATTTTTGGATTTAACCAACGTTGGTGATCAACAACGGGTTTAGCATCAGGTTCCATATTAATTTTGTGCTGACATAGAGTGGGACTAATGCCCTTTAAATCATCAAGAGCATATCCCATAGCAGCTCAATGCTTCCTTAGAACTTTCAATAATCTTTCTTCTTCATGTTCTGAAAGGTTAGCACTAATAATAACAGGATATATCTTCTTTTCATCAAGATAAGCATATTTCAAAGTGTCTGGCAATTGTTTTAATTCAAATACAGGATCACCTTTAGGTGGAGGTGGAACTCCTAGAGTTTCAATAGGCAAGTTGTGTTTAAGTAGAGGACATTTTTCAAAGAAAATCTTATCTATTTCATTTCTTTCATGCATATGTAAATCATTTTCATGGTGTAGCAAATATTGTTCTAAAGGATCAGTAGGTGGCACATCAATAGAAGCAATACCAATTAATTCATCTTTACTAGGCAATTATTTTTCATGAAGCTTTCTACTAAACTTGGAAAATTAAACTCATGAGACTCATCACCAAAGCTAACACCGACAGTTTGTTTCTTACAATCTATTTTAGCATTAACGGTGTTCAAGAAAAGTCTACCAAAGATAATGGGACAAAATTCATCTTGTGGGGAACCAAGAACAAGAAAATTAGTAGGGTATTTTATTTTCCCACACAAGACTTCAACATCTCTGACAATCCCAATTGGTGAGATAGTGTCTCTATTAGCAAGTTTAATAATAACATCTATGTCTTATATCTCTGCAGGTGCCATGTAATTCATAATTTCTTGATATAAAGTGTAAGGAATAGCACTCACACTAGCACCCATGTCACATAAACCATGATAACAATGATCTCCTATTTTAACTGAAATAACAGGCATGCCAACAACAGGTCTATGTTTATCTTTTCTACCAGGTTTAGCAATTCTAGTAGCTTCTTCATAGAAGTAAATAACATGCCCATCAATATCTTCTTCCAAGAGATCTTTGACCATAGCAATGATAGGTTCTACTTTAATTTGTTCATCAGGTTTAGGTGTTCTAATATAGGTTTTGTTAACCACAGTTGAAACTTTAGCATGTTCCTTTATCCTAACAGGGAAAGGTGGTTTCTCAATATAAGCAGAAGGAACAACTGGATCAACATTGTAGAGTATAGTTTCTTCTTTAACTGGTACCAGTTCTTTAATTTCTTCTTTAATAGGTGGGTGATATTTAAACCACTTTTCTTTAGGGAGTTCATTCACAAAAGGAGCCTACAATCTCAGAGTCAAGTTCATATTTAGTGCTAAACTTTTGAAAAGCATTGGTGTCCATAAAAGATTTAACACAATCATACTTAAGTTTAATACCTGACTCTTTACCTTCGTCGAGTTCCCAATCTTCAGAGTTGCATTTAATTATTTCCAAAAGATCCCACCGGAATTCAATAGTCTTCTTCATAAAAGAACCAGCACAAGAAGTATCAAGCATGGTTTGATCATTATGAGAAAGCCGAGCATAAAAGTTTTGGATAATAATTTCTCTTGAGAGCTCATGATTGGGTCATGAATATAACATTGAATTAAGCCTCCCCCAAGCTAGAGTGATACTTTCTCCTTCATGAGGCCAAAAATTATATATATAATTCCGATCACGATGAACTAGATGCATATGATAATTTTTTTTGGTGGAACTCCAATTTAAAATGATTCCAATTCCATGATCCAATATCATCGCATAGCCTATACCATGCCAATGCTTTTCCCTTCAAAGATAAAGGTAAAACCTTTGTCATCACCTCATCTCCGGGTAAACCTGCAAGCTTAAACAATCCACAAATTTGTTCCACATATATCAAGTGCATATCAGGATATTCGGTTCCATCTCCTGCATAAGGATTAGCTAGCGGTTGTTCTATCATATTGATAACCCACAAGTATAGGGGATCGCAACAGTTTTTGATAAGAGTGTCGAACCCAACGAGGAGCTAAAGGTAGAACAAATATTCCTCATGTTCTATCGACCACCGATACAACTCTACGCACGCTTGACGTTCGCTTTACCTAGAAAAAGTATGAAACTAGAAATATTTTGTAGGTGTTTTTGGATAGGTTTGCAAGATAAAAACAGCAAGTAAATAAAAAGTAGGAGCTGTTTAGGTAAAGACACAACTAAGTTAGTTTTAGTAAAGAGCTTTTTGTTACGAGAAAATTATTTTTCCCTAGGCAATCGATAACTAGACCGATAATCATTATTGCACTTCTATATGAGGGAGAGGCATAAGCTAACATACTTTATCTACTTGGATCATATGCACTTATGATTGGAACTCTAGCAAGCATCTGCAACTACTAAAGATCATTAAGGTAAAACCCAACCATAGCATTAAAGCATCATGTCCTCTTTATCCCATACGCAACAACCCCCTTACTCGGGTTTGTGTTTCAGTCACTCACACAACCCACTATAAGCGAATCATGAACGTATTGCAACACCCTATAGCGGGGATCCCTCACGCTTGCGCGACACGGAGAGCACCATAGGACAACACCAATAATAAAACATGCAACTCAAACCAATCACGATCATCAAATAACCATTAGGACAAAACAGATCTACTCAAACATCATAGGATAGCCATACATCATTGGGAAATAATATATAGCGTTGAGCACCATGTTTAAGTAGAGATTACAGCGGGTAAGAGAGAGGTTACACCACTGCATAGAGGGGGGAAGAGTTGGTGATGATGGCGGTGAAGTTGTTGGTGAAGATTGCGGTGATGATGATGGCCACGGCAGTGTTCCAGCGCCACCTGAAGAGAAGGGGAGAGGGGGCCCCTTCGTATTCTTCTTCCTTGACCTCCTCCCAAGATGGGAGAAGGGTTTCCCCTCTGGTCCTTGGCCTCCATGGCGTGGGAGGGGCGAGAGCACCTCTGAGATTGGATCTGTCTCTCTGTCTCTCTCTGTTTCTGCGTTCTCAGATTCTTCCCTTTCACCGTTTCTTATATTCCCGGAGATCTGTAACTTCGATTGGGCTGAAATTTTAACACGATCTCTATCCGGATATTAGCTTTCTTGCGGCGAAAGAAGGGCACCAACCGCCTTACGGGGTGGCCACGAGGGTCAGGGGCACGCCCCCTGCCTCGTGGCTCCCTCGGGCATCGTCTCGTGTGGATTTTTCTTCCCAAAAATCATATATATTCCAAAAAAACCTCCGTCAGTTTTTATCCCGTTTGGACTCCGTTTGATATGGTTATTCTGCGAAACAAAAAACATGCAACAAACAGGAACTGGCACTGGGCACTGGATCAATATGTTAGTCCCAAAAATAGTATAAAAAGTTGCCAAAAGTATATGAAAGTTGTAGAATATTGGCATGGAACAATCAAAAATTATAGATACGACGGAGACGTATCAGCATCCCCAAGCTTAATTCCTGCTCGTCCTCGAGTAGGTAAATGATAAAAAAAGATAATTTTTGATGTGGAATGCTACCTAGCATAATCTTGATCACATATCTAATCATGGCATGAATACTAAGATACGAGTGATTCAAAGCAATAGTCTATCATTTGACGTAAAAATAATAATACTTCAAGCCTACTAATAAAGCAATCATGTCTTTTCAAAATAACATGGCCAAAGAAAGTTATCCCTACAAAATCATATAGTCTAGCTATGCTCCATCTTCACCACACAAAATATTCACATCATGCACAACCCCGATGACAAGCTAAGCAATTATTTCATACTTTTGACGTTCTCAAACCTTTTCAACTTTCACGCAATACATGAGCGTGATCCATGGACATAGCACTATAGGTGGAATAGAATGGTGGTTGTGGGGAAGACAAAAAAGGAGAAGATAGTCTCACATCAACTAGGCGTATCAACAGGCTATGGAGATGCCCATCAATAGATATCAATGTGAGTGAGTAGGGATTGCCATGCAACGGATGCACTAAGAGCTATAAGTGTATGAAAGCTCAAACTGAAACTAAGTGGGTGTGCATCCAACTTGCTTGCTCATGAAGACCTCGGGCATTTGAGGAAGCCCATCATCGGAATATACAAGCCAAGTTCTATAATGAAAATTCCCACTAGTATATGAAAGTGATAACTCAAGAGACTCTCTATATGAAGAACATGGTGCTACTTTGAAGCACAAGTGTGGTAACATTGCCCCTTCTCTCTTTTTCTCTCATTTTTTTATTTTTTTATTTTTTTGGGCCTTCTCTTTTTTTGGCCTTTCTCTTTTTTTTGTTTGTCTGGAGTCTCATCCCGACTTGTGGGGGAATCATAGTCTCCATCATCCTTTCCTCACTGGGGCAATGCTCTAATAATGATGATCATCACACTTTTAGTTACTTACAACTCAATATTACAACTCGATACTAGAACATAGATATGACTCTATATGAATGCCTCCGGCGGTGTACCGGGATGTGCAATGATCTAGCGTAGCAATGACATCAAAAAACGGACAAGCCATGAAAACATCATGCTAGCTATCTTACGATCATGCAAAGCAATATGAAAATGAATGCTCAAGTCATGTATATGATGATGATGGAAGTTGCATGGCAATATATCTCGGAATGGCTATGGGGATGCCATGATAGGTAGGTATGGTGGCTGTTTTGAGAAAGGTATATGGTGGGTTTATGGTACCGGCGAAAGTTGCACGGTACTAGAGAGGCTAGCAATGGTGGAAGGGTGAGAGTGCGTATAATCCATGGACTCAATATTAGTCATAAAGAACTCACATACTTATTGTAAAAATCTATTAGTCATTGAAACAAAGTACTACACACATGCTCCTAGGGGATAGATTGGTAGGAAAAGACCATCGCTCGTCCCCGACCGCCACTCATAAGGAAGACAATCAATAAATAAATCATGCTCCGACTTTGTTACATAATGGTTCACCATACGAGCATGCTACGGGAATCACAAACCTCAACACAAGTATTTCTACTAATCCACAACTACCCACTAGCATGACTCTAATATCACCATCTTTATATCGCAAAACTATTGCAAGGAATCAAACATATCATATTCAGTGATCTACAAGTTTTATGTAGGATTTTATGACTAACCATGTGAATAACCAGTTCCTGTCATCTCTCTAAATAGACATAAGTGAAGCAAGAGAGTTAATTATTTCTACAAAAGATATGCCCGTGCTCTAACAAATATAAGTGAAGCAAAATAGCATTCTACAAATGGCGGTTTTCTATGTAAAGAGAAACAGGCAATCCAAACTTCAAATGATATAAGTGAAGCACATGAAGCATTCTATAAAGCCATACTCAAAAGGTATAAGTGAAGTGCAATGAGAATTCTATAAATCAACCAAGGACTATCTCATACCAGCATGGTGCATAAAATAAAAATGAAAACTAAATGCAAAAGATGCTCCAAGATTCCACATATCGCATGAACGAAACGAATCTGAAAACATACCGATACTTGTTGAAGAAAGAGGGGATGCCTTCCAGGGCATCCCCAAGCTTAGACGCTTGAGTCTCCTTGAATATTTACTTGGGGTTCCTCGGGAATCCCCAAGCTTGAGCTCTTGCCTCTATTCCATCTTCTCACATCGAGACCTTCTCAATCATCGAACACTTCATCCACACAAAACCTCAACAGAAAACTCGGTAAGATACATTAGTTTAATAAAGCAAATCACTACTCTAAGTACTGTTGCAAACCAATTCATATTTTGTTTTTGCATTGTGTCTACTGTAATATAGCTTTTTTATGGCTTAATCCACTAATATAAATTGATAGTTTCATCAAAACAAGCAAACTATGCATCAAAAACAGAATCTGTCTAAAACAGAACAGTCTGTAATAATCTGAACATTCACCATACTTCTGATACTTGAAAAATTCTGCCAAAATTAGGAACAATTAACAATTTGTATAGGAAGACAGTGCTAAAAGAATCAGAACCATTTGACGTTCTAGCTAAAAATTTAAAATCGCGCACTACAGCCAAAGTTTGTGTCCTGCACCATACAAACCATCAAGCAAATGTAAACATCCTAAAGGCAAACCTTGGCACATTATTTTTATAATACAATGGAATTGTACAAGGGGATTATTATTTTTGTTGATAAGTTTATGTAATCAAGATTCACAAAGTTTCCGTGAGCATGAACAAAGTTCAAGGCTAGCTCCCACTTCAACAATGCTTGTCTCTCTCACTCTACGCATGCTTGACATTCGCTTTACCTAGAACAAGTATGAAACTAGAAGTATTTTGTAGGTGTTTTTGGATAGGTTTGCAAGATAATAAAGAGCAAGTAAATAAAAAGTAGGAGCTGTTTAGGTAAAGACACAACTAAGTTAGTTTTAGTAAAGAGCCTTTTGCTACGAGAAAGTTATTTGTCCCTAGGCAATCGATAACTAGACCGGTAATCATTATTGCTCTTTTATATGAGGGAGAGGCATAAGCTAACATACTTTCTCTACTTGGGTCATATGCACTTATGATTGGAACTCTAGCAAGCATCCGCAACTACTAAAGATCATTAAGGTAAAACCCAACCATAGCATTAAAGCATCAAGTCCTCTTTATCCCATACGCAACAACCCCCTTACTCGGGTTTGTGTATCAGTCACTCACGCAACCCACTATAAGCGAATCATGAATGTATTGCAACACCCTACAGCGGGGATCCCTCACGCTTGTGCGACACAGAGAGCACCATAGGACAGCACCAATAATAAAACATGCAACTCAAACCAATCACGATCATCAAATAACCATTAGGACAAAACATATCTACTCAAACATCATAGGACAGCCATACATCATTGGGAAATAATATATAGCGTTGAGCACCATGTTTAAGTAGAGATTACAGTGGGTAATAGAGAGGTTACACCGCTGCATAGAGGGGGGAAGAGTTGGTGACGATGGCGGTGAAGTTGTTGGTGAAGATTGCGGTGATGATGATGGCCACAGCAGCGTTCCGGTGCCACGGGAACAGAAGGGGAGAGGGGGCCCCTTCGTCTTCTTCTTCCTTGACCTCCTCCCTAGATGGGAGAAGGGTTTCCCCTCTAGTCCTTGGCCTCCATGGTGTGGGAGGGGCGAGAGCCCCTCTGAGAATGGATCTGTCTCTCTGTCTCTCTCTGTTTCTGCGTTCTCAGATTCTTCCCTTTCACCGTTTCTTATATTCCCGGAGATCCGTAACTCCGATTGGGCTGAAATTTTAACACGATCTCTATCCGGATATTAGCTTTTTTAGGCGAAAGAAGGGCACCAACCGCCTAACGGGGTGGCCACGAGGGTCAGGGGCGCGCCCCATGCCTCATGGCCCCCTCGGGCATCGTCTCGCGTGGATTTTTCTTCCCAAAAGTCATATATATTCCAAAAAAACCTCCGTCAGTTTTTATCCCGTTTGGACTCCGTTTGATATGGATATTCTGCGAAACAAAAAACATGCAACAAACAGGAACGGACACTGGGCACTGGATCAATATGTTAGTCCCAAAAATAGTATAAAAAGTTGCCAAAAGTATACGAAAGTTGTAGAATATTGGCATGGAACAATCAAAAATTATAGATACGACGGAGATGTATCACATACCCTAAGGAATTTCATATTCAATATTTTTAGTAGGTGTAGTAGGTTGAGGGGTAGCTAATTGTGGTTCCGGATGAGGTGAAGCTACCCCGAACAAACTCCTCAAAGGATTGTGTTCCATAGTAACAAGTGACAATAAATTTCAGCACATTATATAAATGTTTCCTTACCGACTTCCACTTACCAAAGGGCTTCACTCCCCGAAAACGGCACCAAAAAATAGCCTTGACCACCCAAAAGTATAGGGGATCAATTGTAGCTCTTTTCGATAAGTAAGAGTGTCGAACCCAACGAGGAGCAGAAGGAGATGACAAGTAGTTTTCAGTACGGTAATGTCTGCAAGTGCTGAAATTGTAAGTAGCAAGTAGTTTGATAGCAAGATAATTTGTAACGAGCAAGTGATGATAATAGTAACAAGTATGCAGCAAGGTAGGCCAATACTTTTGAGTCAAAGGACAGGCCAAATCAGTCTCTTATGATAAGCAAAGCGTTCTTGAGGGTACACGGGAATTTCATCTAGTCACTTTCATCATGTTGGTTTGATTTGTGTTCACTATGATAATTTGATATGTGGGCAGACCGGTGCTTAGTTGTTGTTCTTACTTGAACAAACCTCCTACTTATGATTAACCCTCCCGCAAGCATCCGCAACTACGAGAAAAGTATTAAGAATAAATTCTAACCATAGCATTAACTTTTGGATCCAATCGGTCCCTTACGGAATAGCGCATAAACTAGGGTTTAAGCTTCTGTCAATCTCGCAACCCGCCATCTAATTGCTACTCAACAATGCATTCCCTTAGGCCCAAATATGGTGAAGTGTCATGTAGTCGATGTTCACATGACACCACTAAGGGAATCACAACATACATACTATCAAAATATCGAAGGCATATCAAATTCACATGATTACTTGCAACATGATTTCTCCCGTGACCTCAAGAACAAAGGTAACTACTCACAAACGGTAAACATGCTCATGATCAGAGGGGTATTAAATAGCATAATGTATCTAAACATATAATCTTCCACCAAATAAACCATATAGTAATCAACTACAAGATGTAATCAACACTACTAGTCACCCACAAGTACCAATCTATAGTTCCGGTAACAAAATTGAACACAAGAGATGAACTAGGGTTTGAGAGGAGATGGTGTTGTTGAAGATTTTGATGGAGATTTCCCTCCCCAAGATGGGAGAGTTGTTGGTGATGATGATGATCATGATGATTTCTGATGTCGCTTGAAGCTACATCGGTATTTCCCCAAAGAGGAAGGGATGATGCAGCACAACGACGGTAGGTATTTCCCTTAGATATGAAACCAAGGTTATTGAACTAGTATGAGAACCAAGCAACACAACATAAACATCCCCTGCACACAAATAACAACACCTAGCAACCCGACGTGTTAAAGGGGTTGTCAATCCCTTTTGGGTAGCGGTGCCAGAAATTGGTGCGTTGACGGGAGAAAGTTGTAAATATTAATAGATAGAATGCAAAATAAAATAAATTGCAGCAAGGTATTTTTGTATTTTTGGTTTAATAGATCTGGAAATAAAAGAAAATTAAAGTAGATCGCAAAGGCAAATAATATGAGAAAGAGACCCGGGGGCCGTAGGTTTCACTAGTGGCTTCTCTCGAGAAAGATAGCAAACGGTGGGTGAACAAATTACTGTTGGGCAATTGATAGAACCTCAAATAATTATGACGATATCCAGACAATGATCATTACATAGTAGACCGACTCCTGCCTGCATCTACTACTATTACTCCACACATCAACCGCTATCCAGCATGCATCTAGTGTATTAAGTTCATGAAAAAACGTTGTAGTGCAATAAGAACGATGACATGATGTATACAAGATCCGTTTATCTATTGCGTTAGATATAGGTCCCATCTTTTTCTCCTTAGTAGCAACGATACATACGTGTCGGTTCCCCTTCTGTCACTGGGATTAAGCACCGTAAGATCGAACCCACTACCGGGCACCTCTTCCCATTACAAGATAAATAGATCAAATTGGCCAAACAAAACCTAAATATCAGAGAAGAAATACGAGGCTATAAGAGATCATGCATAAAAGATATCAAAGAAACTCAAATACTTTCATGGATATAAAAAGATATGACTGATCATAAACTCAAAGTTCATCGGATCCCAACAAACACCGCAAAAGAGTTATGTCATATGGATCTCCAAGAGACCATTGTATTGAGAATCAAGAGAGAGATGAATCCATCTAGCTACTAACTACGGACCCGAAGGTCTACAAAGAACTACTCACGCATCATCGGAGAGGCACCAACGGAGGTGGTGAACCCCATCCGAGATGGTGTCTAGATTGGATCTGGTGGTTCTGGACTCTGCGGCGGCTGGATGAATATTTCGTCGACTCCCCTAGGGTTCTGGGATTTTGGGGGTATTTATAGAGAAAAGAGGCGGTCCGGGGGGGGGCACCCGAGGTGGGAACAACACACCAGGGCGTGCCTGGGCCTCCTGGCGCGCCCTGGTGGGTTGTCCCCTCCTCGGGACTCCCCCCAGGTGTAACTAGGGCCCAACTTCTTCCTTTTGGTCCATAAAAAATCATCATAAAGTTTCATGGCATTTGGACTCCGTTTGATATTGATTTCCTGTGATGTAAAAAACATGGAAAAACAACAACTGGCACTTGGCACTATGTCAATAGGTTAGTACCAAAAATGATATAAAATGATTATAAAACATCCAAGATTGATAATAAAACAACATGGAACAATCAAATATTATAGATATGTTGGAGACGTATCAGCTTCCCCAAGCTTAACTCCTACTCGTCCTCGAGTAGGTAAGTGATAAAAACATAATTTTTGAAGTGGAGTGTTGTTCATCATGTCATATCATATTCTTTTCTTTATAGCATGGACATCTGGACTTTTATGCGAGTCAAAGCAATAGTCTAGTTTTGGCATAATAATTTAGATACTCAAGCATATCAACAAGCAACCATGTCTTTCAAAATATCAACGCTAAAACAAGTTATCCCTAGCCCATCATGCTCAAACATTGATCCATTCATGAAACACACTAGAATATTAGCTCCAGCCAATACTTAAGTACGATCATATTGCCTCCTAGTTGGTGCTTTTTATGAGAGAAGATGGAGACTCAAAATAAAAATTTCATAAAGTAAAAGATAGGCCCTTCGCAGAGGGAAGTAGGGATTTGTAGAAGTGCCAGAGCTCAAAGAGAAAAAATTTAGATAAAAAACATTTTGGGAGGTGTATCCATCCCACCAACGAAAACGGCTTAGAGTTCCGAACACTTTCCATGCTAGATATGCCATTGGCGGTTCCCAAACAGAAAATAAAGTTTATTCCTTTTTCCACCATTCTTTCACTTTCCATGGCTAACCATATCCACGGGTGCTCTCCATACCAATACTTTCCAAGGAATTTATTATTTGAGAACATAAAGTAAATTCATTTTTGCATTTCGAGACTGGGCATCCATAAGACCTTTGCCTTACTCTCATGAAATGACAAGTGAATAAACACTCATCTTGAGAATAACACATCCAGCATGGAAAATATTAGCCACCCATTACCGTTCCGCGAGCGAAACAAACACACAAAAGAGAAGTTTATTTTGAAAATTAGAGATGCACATGCAAATTTTCTTAGAACGGCAAAATAATACCGCATATAGGTAGATATAGTGGACACATGTGGCAAAACTGGTTTAAAGGATTTTGGATGCGCAAGTAGAGATCATACTTGGTGCAAAATAAAGGCTAGCAAAAGACTGGGAAGTGACCAACCAAGAAACGAATAATCTCATAAGCAAGCATTAAGCATAATTAACACCAAATAATGCACCACAAGTAGGATATAATTTTCATTGCATGATTATTGACTTTCGTGCATGCATAGGGAATCACAAACCTTAACACCAACATTCTTACTAAAGCATAATTACTCATCAAGATGACTCACATATCACATCATCATATCTCAAAACTATTACTAAGAATCAAGTTTATTTTGTCCAATGTTCTTCATGACATTCTTTTCTTTTTCTTTATCCTTCTTGGATATCTATCACTTCAGGACTAATTTTCATGTGTTGCTTTTCATAAGCTCAACCAAATATAAGTGAAGATCATGAGCATAACAAATTTTCTTTCTCTCAAAATAATTTAAGTGAAGCAAGAGAGAATTTCTTCAAAATTTTACTAACTCTCAAATAAATTTAAGTGAAACAAGAGAGCATTTCTTCAAAAATAACAAAGCACAGCGTGCTCAAAAAGATATAAGTGAAGCACTAGAGCAAGTCCTAGCTCATAAAAGATTTAAGTGAAGCACAGAGAGCAATTCTAACAAGTCATGATATAATTTTGGCTCTCTCAAATAGGTGTGTCCAGCAAGGATTGATGACTTAAAACACAAAATAAAACAAGCAAATACACATATCATTGTAAGTGCATCTAGTGCCACCCCTAGTTAGTTTTGGAGTATTGACGACAAACCTAGTTGAGGGACTAACGTGTTTGTGAGAATTGCAGGAAAACACAGGTAGAAGTCCCTCATTGATTCGGTTTTATTACCAGAGATGACCCCTAAAAATGTACGAAGACATTGAAGACAATGGTGGTTTATGAAGATATTCATATTGAAGACAATGACATGAGAAGACTCCCTATGAAGCTTATGGAACTCGAAGACTTAGATCCTTCGTAGTTTTATTTCATTTATGTTGTGTCATAGGAATCACCGTACTGTTAAGTGGGGTCCAAGAGAACCAGTCAGAATGACTGAAGTGATGCCTAATTCAAATCCTATGTCTTCGAGCGAAGACTTTGAGAGAAAATCTTGTCCAGAGTCAGACAAGTCAGCTTTACTTGTAGCCCAAGTAAAGTTGCCGTGTGAGTTCAAAATTCGACCGTTGGTACACGTGTCAGTTCCTTAGTGACCCAGGGTCATTTCGGACAGATCAGGTCGGGTTGCCAAGTGGCTATAAATAGTCCACCCCCCACAACCATAAACGGTTGGCTGCTCAGATTTCAGTGCACGGCTTTTGTCGTTTGAGAGCAACCCACCTCGAAGCCTTTGAGAGAAAAATTCCTAGTGAGGAGAAAAGCCCTAACCACCCAGAGCCAGAGTAAATTGGGCATCACTTAAGTCTTCGTGTCTGTGTGATCTGAAGACTTATTACACTTGAGGACTGTGCATCCTCCAGACGGTTAGGCGTCGCGTTCTGAGCATCCAAGAGAAATTGTGGATTGCCGGTGAACGAAGTCTGTGAAGGTTTGGGAGTCTACCTTGAAGACTTACCAGAGTGATTGGGCGAGGTCTGTGTGACCTTAGCTCAAGGAGAAAACGGTGAGGACTGGGTGTCTTGGACTAAGTGTCCTTGACTGGGTGTCTGGGACTGTGTGTCCTTCGGTTTAAATACCTAGCCGCTCCAACCAGACGTACAGTTGTCGCAGCAACTGGAACTGGTCCAACAAATCATTGTCTTCGACGTGTCACTGGTTTCATCTACACTTCCTTTTTACTTACAGTTATTCATTGTGAAGCCATTGCGTGCTTGCTTTATCTTTTGTCTTCACAACATGAATGTATGATCTGTTTGGCTTCATAACTTCTTCCTACCTGATCCTTATTACACCGAAGCTGTTTGTCATTGCGCTTTCACTCTATTGAATACATGACCATGGCTGGCCTAGTGTAATCTAACTTCCGCTGCATAGTAATAGGCATAATCTTCACTGTTTGTCTTCATAACTCTCACGTTTTGAAGACTTTCATAAAAATCGCCTATTCACCCCCCCTCTAGTCGATATAACGCACTTTCAATTGGTATCAGAGCTTGGTGCTCCCTTGTTCTGTGTGATTCGGTTTAACCACCTGGAGTTTTAGCTATGTCGACTGCAGGGATAATCAAAGTCTCCGCTGCTTGCCCCGTCTTCGATGGAACTGAATATCCCTACTGGAAGAATAAGATGCGCATGCATCTTGAAGCCATTGACGTCGACCTATGGTATGTCGTCGAAAACGGCATTCGCAAGGCTGGAGAAGGTGTCACTGCTGCTGATGTCAAGAAGTTCATTCAACTGGATTCTACTGCCAAGAATATCATCTGTGGTCATCTGCAAGAAAGCTATGGAACATATTCAAAAACTGTTAGGCAGAAGCGATGATCTGTTGGGTGCTGAAATGACTCGATCTGAATCCTTAATTGAAGACATAAAAAACCTTCACGTTAAGTATCAGGAACTTGAAGATCGTCATGATACTCTCTCAACAACTCATGAAAAGCTTGCCTATGATTATCTTCAAAGGAAGCAAGAACTTGAGAAATTGAGGGTGGCTCATGAAGACCTTCAAAAGGAAAACGAGTCACTTTGCTCCGAACAGATCAGTCCCACTCAGGAAGGATTTGAACCACCATGTCTTAAATGCATTGAGCGCGATAATGCTAATTCTATTGCTGAATGTTCCACTGCTACTGCTGTTCGAATATCTTCAAATGTTGATGTGGTAACTAACCCCTCTGCTGAGGATACCACTGCTATTGCTGATGAGAATGCTAGGTTGAAGACATTGCTTGAAACAGGGATGTACAAAAGTCTTCAAGGGCATCAGACATTATGTGATGTCCTCAAAAAGCAGATCCTGAATCGTAACCCTAGGAAAGAGGGTGTTGGATTTGTGAGGAAAATCAATGCAGATGGCTTTTACTGGAAACCTGAGCAGTACCCCAAAACTACATGGGTTGCTGCAAAGGAACTTTCAGCAGATCCATCCAATTTATCTGGCTTCACTTGTGCTAACCCTATTATCATTGATGAATCCTTTGATGCAAACTATAAACTGTTTAAGAATCAGAATGGTGAAGTGTTTGCCAGGTACATTGGTACTAACTGCAGGAATGGATCGCCTATGAAAAAGATCTGGGTTCCGAAAAAGTGTTTGGAAAATCTTCCTGTGAATGTCTTCATGACACCTCACTTGAAGAAGACAAACCTCAGACCAAAGGCTTCATATGGTCCAAAGGCTTCATATGAACAGAGGACTCACCTGAGTCGCACTAACGCTAATGTTTTGCAGGGAAACCATACTCAGGCATACGAATATGAGAGCGGTTCTTCGAACCGTCATGTTCATATGACCAAAAATTATTCTGCTTATTCTTATGAGTATTATTGTCCACCTGCTAGACTGTTTGCTAAGGCTTCAAAGCCAAAATTCTCAGATGCTGCACTTAGACTTATTGCTTCTAAGCCACCCTTGAAGATGTGGGTGGTTAAGAAAGCTTAACTCTCTTTTGCAGGGAAAGGTCTCCAGCAGAAAAACAAAATCTTCTGATGCTATTGCTGGGGACCTTAAAAATCTTGTAGGGCGCAAGATAAAATGCCCAAATGGCATCATTATGTACTTCGTTCCTGAATCGCATGCTACTCTCCCTATTAGTCCTAATCTGGATTTAAGTTTTCATAATCCACTGGTTCGTCAAATGTTTATGCTTCACAATACCCTTCGTGAAGCCTATCCCCCTAACTGCACTGTAGGGTACGACACCAGTGACTTCAAAGTCTTCAGAATGGATTATTGACAGTGGGTGTACAAATCACATGACTAGCAAAAGAAGCCTTCTCATGGACTCAACTTTACGTCCATCCGACAAGAGCCACATTACATTTGCTGACACTGGTAAAAGTAAGGTATTGGGTCTAGGTAGAGTTGCAATCTCAAGGGATCAACACATGGATAAAGTCATGCTTGTTGAATCCCTTGGCTTCAACTTAATGTCTGTCTCAATGCTTTGCGATTTGAATATGATTGTAATGTTTGGCAAATATCGCTACCTGGTGCTTATGGAATCTGACAAATCTCTAGTGTTTGAAGGGTATCGGAAAGATGATTTGTACGTGGTAGATTTCTCAGCAGGACCACAACTTGCAGTATGTCTTCTTGCAAAAGCTTCAGAATACTGGCTTTGGCATCGAAGGCTTGGGCATGCTGGCATGAGGAACCTCTACACCCTTGCAAAGAAGAAGCATGTCATAGGCATCGAAGGCGTCAAGTTCAAGAAAGATCATTTATGCGGTGCCTGTGAAGCAGGGAAGATGACAAGGGCAAAACATCCTTCGAAGACAATCATGACTACTACACAACCCTTCGAACTACTTCACATGGATCTTTTCGGTCCCACTCACTACTCAACTTTTACTACTTCTGCATGCCTCTATGGCTTCATAATTGTTGATGATTATTCTAGATATACTTGGGTGCACATAATCCTTTACAAGACTGAAGTGCAGGATGTCTTCAGACGCTTCGCAAATCAAGCTATGAACAATTTTGGCGCCAAGATAAAGCACATCAGAAGTGACAATGGCACTGAATTCAAGAACACTGGCCTTGATACATATCTGGATACCTTGGGGATCACACATGAATTCTCAGCTCCATACACGCCACAGCAGAATGGCGTCGTCGAACGCAAGAACAGAACACTCATTGAGATGGCCAGAACAATGCTAGATGAATACAAGACTCCAAGAAAATTCTAGACTGAAGCCATTGATACTGCATGCCATACAATCAATCGTGTTTATCTTCACAAGCTTCTGAACAAGACATCTTATGAACTCCTAACTGGCAAGAAGCCAAATGTCAGTTACTTCAGAGTATTTGGCGCAAAATGCTGGATCAAGGACCCACACCACACCTCAAAGTTTGCACCAAAAGCACATGAAGGCTTCATGCTTGTATATGGAAAGGATTCGCACTCCTACAGAGTCTTCAATCTCTTCCACTACAAAGTGGTTGAAACAGTGGATGTGCGGTTTGATGAAACCAATGGATCACAAAGAGAGCAATTGCCAAATGTGCTAGATGAAGTTCCAGCTAATGAATCAATCAAGCTTATGGGAACTGGAGAGATTGTACCTTCTGAAGCTCATCCTGAAGAAGAACTTATCATCTCAGCACCTGATCCACATGAAGACAATGCTCAGCCTGAAGATATACCTTCAAATGACCACATAGATCAGCAAGAGCAAAGTCTTCGCCCTACACACCCTCGTGTTGCAAATGAAGTACAAATTGACAAAATACTTGACAGCATCAATGCACCTGGTCCACTCACTCGTTCAAGGGCAACTCAGCTAACAAACTTCTGTGGGCATTTCACATTCGTCTCAATATCAGAACCCAAGAAAGTTGAAGAAGCCTTCATGGAACCTGAATGGATTCAAGCTATGCAAGAAGAGCTTCAACAGTTTGAGCTGAATAATGTATGGGAACTGGTTAAGCGTCCTGATCCACGGAAGCACAACATAATAGGCACCAAATGGATATACCGCAACAAGCAAGATGAGCATGGTCAAGTTGTCAGAAACAAAGCTCGTCTCGTTGCTCAAGGATATACTCAAGTGGAGGGCATTGACTTCGATGAAACATTTGCTCCTGTGGCTAGGCTTGAAGCCATACGCATACTGCTGGCCTATGCAAATCATCATAACATACTTCTCTATCAGATGGATGTGAAAAGTGCCTTTCTCAATGGCAAGATTGAAGAAGTGTATGTTGCACAACCACCTGGCTTTGAAAATCCAAAACATCCTGATATGGTATACAAGCTCAACAAGGCACAGTATGGCCTCAAACAAGCCCCTAGGGCCTGGTATGATACACTCAAGTACTTTCTGAAAAGAAAAGGCTTCATACCTGGTTCCCTGGATCCCACTCTTTTCACGAAGACATATGATGGTGAACTGTTTGTGTGCCAAATATATGTGGATGACATTATCTTCGGCTGCACCAATCAGAAGTATAGTGAAGAGTTTGGATATATGATGCAAGAGCAATATCAGATGTCCATGATGGGGGAGCTGAAGTTCTTCCTCGGTCTTCAAATACGGCAACAACGCAACGACATCTTCATATCTCAAGAGAAATATCTTAAAGAGTGCCTGAAGAAGTTCAGTATGCAAGACTGCAAAGGCTTCACAACACCAATGCCAGCCAAGCATCATCTGGGTCCCGACGACAATGGTAAAGAGTTCGATCAAAAGGTATACCGCTCCATGATTGGGTCTTTGCTTTATTTATGTGCATCTAGGCCTGATATCATGCTTAGTGTTTGCATGTGTGCTCGATTTCAAGCGACACCAAAGGAGTCGCATCACTTAGCTGTGAAGCGAATTCTTCGATATTTGGCTCACACCCCAACTCTAGGATTATGGTATCCAAAGGTCTCAGAGTTTGATTTGGTTGGATTTTCGGATGCTGATTATGCTGGTGACAAAGTTGATCGCAAGTCTACATCAGGCACATGTCACTTTCTGGGACGATCACTTGTATGTTGGTCTTCAAAGAAGCAGAACTGTGTATCTCTCTCCACTGCTGAATCTGAATACATTGCTGCTGGATCTTGCTGCGCTCAGCTTCTGTGGATGAAGCAAACACTCAAGGATTATGGCATTCATCTGAAGCAAGTGCCACTTTACTGCGACAATGAAAGCGCCATCAAGATTGCCAACAACCCAGTTCAGCACTCGAAGACAAAGCACATTGAAATTCGTCATCACTTTCTCAGAGATCATGTTGTGAAGGAAGACATTGATATCATACACGTCAACACTGAAGAGCAATTGGCAGATATCTTCACCAAGCCCTTGGATGAGAAGAGATTTTGCAAGTTACGGTGTGAGCTAAATATCTTGGAATCCTCAAATGTCCTGTGATCAGGCACACATCCTAACACTTATGCATATTGATGACTTAGATGTGCAACACACGAAGTAGCGTATATCTTCAAACAATGAAGACATACATTCTAAGTGTGAATACATTAATGTGGAATTTGACTTCGGAGCGCCACGATAATTGTGCGCCGTGTCTGGGTCTAATACTTCCTATACGGTGGGTAACGCCACCACCAAACATTCCATTTTGAAGTGTTTCTCTCATGGCGTTACCTCTCAATGTCTTCACATTTGGTTTGGCTTCATTCTCAATATGTCTTCATGATTATCTTCACTGCGTTGATTATATGGATATATATGTACTGATGTTCTGTCCTCTACAGCATTCACTTATAGTTATGTCTTCTTGGTTGAATCTTTTGAACTAAGTGAATGTGATCGGACCCTAACCTCTCTATGCTTTCTATCTCAAACTCTATCTCTCCAAGTCATATGCATTCTGTTGAAACTGTCAAATGTCTTCACTGTGTCCTTGTCAGCTGAAGACATAGTCACAACCATAAAAGTCCGTTTTTAATGCTCATTCCTCCACATAAGATCCGGAGAAGTAGGAACGACCGCCCGACAATTTAGGCGTGCGTGGGACGTGGAACAAATCCCAATCTTCCTCTAACTGGCCACGCGTGCCTCAAATGCGAACCGCCAGGGGTACCTGCGTAATAGCGCAGTGCCGCCTCTATCCCTATAAATACACGATTCGCTGCGGTCATTATCTCCTTCTTCCACCCTCGCACGAACCCTAGCGCTACCGCTAGCACTCGACGACGCCGGCGACGAAGCGCTTCACTGCCGCAACCTCTCCGACGCCGTTTTCATGCCGACAGCGGACATCGCTCTCTCCGCCGTCGCCGTAGGTGTCTTCCGTCGCCAAGTTAGGGCACGGAGGATCAAACTGCTCAACCTCAACTCTCACTTCGTCTAGCAGTTCCAAGTGTGGTAAATAAAACCTCTTTTTACAGCCTCTTTTGATCCCATAGTTCAGTCACTTTCTGCCATAAGGAGTTTCTCTTCACATCAGTTAGTTATCTCGCTACATCTCATGACATGCCTAGTATATTCACTTGTGCTTCATAAGGTAGTTAGATCCCTCACTTGTACTGATCTGTGGGTTCGTACAAATCTGGAACCAACTTCTTATCTATGAGTGAATGTCTTCGCACAATGAGGTCTATGTCTTCTAAACCGATTTATCTTCAAAATCTTCTAAGAATGCATATGACCTCTTCCCCTTCCCTCGCACCTTAATGCTGTCACAGGTACATGTCCATGGGAGAATCCTTTGGTTCTCATAGTCTGCATTCATTTGCAGAGTACTTGCAGCATCACATCAACTCTCCTGAAGCCAGTTCTTGCAAAAGGAAGCCTTTGAAGCCTTTGAACATCTTGAAGCCTTCCAAGTTATTCATGGCTTCAGAAACAGCAGCAAGGAAGGGAGGCAGACAGCGACGTGGTGAAACGTCCAAAGATCTGCCTGATGAATTGGCAGAGATGTACAAAACTGATCCTGAAGAAAGCTATGGTCAGCGCAAGACACGAATCCAATGGATTCGAAGATATTGGGCAGAGCAATGGTTCCATTACCACTTCGTCACTCAGGAATATGCAGAGAAGTGCGCCATCAAGAGACCGTGGGGAGACGTACTATACAAAAATCTCGTACCCAGGTCCAGAGTCGAAGCCATTGCTCAAGGCTTCTATCCATGCATGGTGAGAGGACCAAAGCCAGCTGAAGCACATCCGTCATCACTTCTCTGGTGCCGCGATGATAATCTCTTCAAGCGCAACTTTCAGTTTGCACAACAGTCAGCGAAGATAAACAAGAAGAAATTTGGGCTTGACTTCAACCCTGGTCCCTCCTCACCAAGGGCAGATGGCACACACGACGCCGATCCCAATATCATCGGGCCGTATGCAAATCTTGCAGGCCTCATCACTCGCATCCTAGTCCAAGGGACTGCTGTGAATGACCCTCCAGCAGATACTGAGTCAGATGACGCCCCTGCTGCTCCGAAGCCAAAGCAGAAGAAGCCAAAAGCTCCAAAAGCTTCAAAGCCAGCCGCTTCTCCCAAAATCTCATGAGCGAAGCCATTGGCAACTGCACCTCCTGAAGCCAGTGTGCAGTCTGAAGACATATCACGAGTCTCCAAGCCCCAAGAAGCCAAGAAGCCTCAGCCACACACAGGCAAAGAGCTCACAGCTGCTGCCGTTCTGCGCTGCGAAAACATTGATCTATCAAGCGATGAAGATCTTGGAGATGACGCACTTGAGCAGCTCATCAAGAGCAAGGAGGAGGCTGAAATCTTCAACAATCTGCCTCTGTTTGATGTCGCCGTCATCCACAGCTTCATTGATGAATGGTTTGACACACCAGACATAAGCTTCGATGATCTGCAGCTGCCCATAGGCCTCAGCGTTGCCTTTCAAGGTGCAATTGCTTCAGAACTTGCAATAGCCCAGCGAATTGTAGAACTGAAGCAGAAAATTGATTATGAAAAGGCTCAGTTCAAGAAGCACGTGGCCAAGCTCAGCGTGCAAGAAGTGAAAAACTTCAAGATCATGTTGCACGAGCTGAAAGAGAACTTTCTGAAGACGCGTGCTGAAGCTCAAGGCTCGCGAGAGCGCATGAAGACTTTGGCTGATCGCTGCGTGCAGGCCTACAATGAGGCAGAGAAGCGCAAGGCACTTGGGCGTCCCGACATTGACCCCAGGATGGCCGCGAAGAAGAAAAAGAAGGCTGCTGTGCCTGAACCTGAAGCGCCAAGGTCAGAAACTGCTCCGATTGTCTTCCCCGCTGCAACGACTGGCTCGAAGCCAAAGAGTCGATCAACCGCCTCACAGCTCAAGAAGACACGGACTGCAGAGGCTGAAGCTAAGAAGAGAAAACACTCTGAAGCCTCTCCTTCTGAACCTATCATCAAGAAGCGCAAGACCAAGAAATCTCGGGCTGCTCCCACAGAGCCCTTGACAGTTGAACCCCTCTCCGTCCGCTATCCTGACGCAGATCGTCAGTTGACTGTGCATGAACCCAACGCTGAAGACATTCCAGCAGACAAACCCAACGCTGCTGAAGACATTGGTCTCCAAGACAATGTGCAAGGTGATGCAGCCCTTCCTCAGCTTGAGACAAGCGAACTGATCAGTATTGGTCGTCCATTGACGCCAATCACACAAGATGCATCCTGGGCAGATCGCCCACAGGAGGAAGATGAGCCCCAACCCACTACAACTCCACCAGCGCCTACATTCCGTAGGCTTCGCAAAGGGCCAAGGGCTCAGGCTGCTGACGACATTCCGGCTGCATCAGCCGAAGAGCATGCAGAGATACCACAAGCTCCAACTCCCCCACACCAACAAGAAGCAGTTCTCCAGGAGAACGTGCCTGAGTCTGCAAATGTTGAGGCTGCCACAAACAACGCCGAAGCAAATGTGGAGCCCAACCCAACAATAGCTTCTGAAGACAATGAAGCTACTGCTCCTGAACATTCTGTGCCTGAGTCTGCTGCCGGACCACAATTCAACTATCATATTGCGTACAGACCCCAGGTCCAGAAGCCGATCCCACGACTGCCAAGGTTCCCAGGTCCTGCATCAGCTCCTGGTTCCTTCAACATCAACGGCTTCAGGGCAGATAACACGTTTTTCGACCGCTCCAAGAACCCTTATTCAAGGGAACGGATTGTATCAGATAGGTTCTAGAGCCATCAACAGCGCAGCTATTATTCATGCATCCTATACAACCAAGGCCGCATCTTTCCTCACAAGCGCCTTGAGGTTGAAGCTGTTGCTGGTCTGCCTGGTCTGGAAGAAGCACTGGATTGCTTCAAGCAAGTGGGTTTGCTGCCATTTATCACTGATGAAGAGCACTGGAACGAAGAGCTTCTGCTCCAGTTCTATGCCACTTTGCATATCAAAGGCTATAACAGAGATCCGAAGACATGGATTCTGGAGTGGATGACAGGCAATATCCATCATGAAGCCAATGCGTTCGACCTAATTGAGCTTACTGGCCTTCCTACTCCTGGCGAATTCTTTGAAGAAGGGTGCCAACTCCATGCTGAAGCAATTGAGAGCATATTTCAGCGTCCTGAGCCAGATATGAGTCAGATGCTCTCAATAATGAAGCCACTGCCTCCTAATGCACCCTATCCAACTAGGTTCTTCGTTGAAGACTTAGAGTACCTGCCCAGAACAATATATCACATCATAAGGCGGACTCTATGGCCTGTAAAAGGACACTCTCGATATGCAACAATTGATGGTGCAATGAAGACTCTCATCTTCTGCATTCTTCATGGCAAATGCTTCAATGCACATGATCTCTTTATCCGTCACTTTGCAGCGTCTGCCTCAGAACTGTTTGGATTAAAGTTCTATGCTCCTTGGGTTATGAGGCTGATCAAGCTTCACTCTGCAATCTCCTATCAACCCTCAGCCCGCAACCATAGGATATTTTTGAAGCAATATATCCAGAGCCTGGCAAGCAACCATTAAGTCTTCAAAATGCAGAACACCAGAGCTTCACTCAAAATATTGAAGGTGTTGAAGCTCTCTCCCGAGTGTATCCAATGGCTGGCACCACACATGCCCCTGCATCAACTGAAGCCACTGACAGCACAGGTGCCAAGAGACCCAAGAAGCGCGCTCGAGCACTCAATGACCGAGAGCTTCTTGTGGCTCTTCACCAAAAGCAAGATAGGAATCACGACTGGCTCAAACGGCAGATGAGAAGCATCATGCAAGACGTCAATCGCATCAGAAATCTGGCAACCAAGAATGCGTTTGTCGCACACGAGACCTGTCGCCGCACTTGGAAAGGCCTCACCATGATGAGCAATGAAGCTGAACTGCAAGAGGATGGCTTCAGAGAGAGATTCCAATTTGACTCCACGCCTCCAAGAAGAGCTGTGATGCGAAGCACACCATCACTTGAAGAGTCAGAATTCTCTTCTTCTGCTGCCACCGTGTCTGCCCGGATTATTGAAGAAGACGATGACGCGACATCATCTCCACCTGCTTCAACACACGTCGAATCTGCACCAAGCTCATCTGCACCGCCACCAAACAACTCCACCGATCCTGCTGCGCCTGGGAACGCGTAGAAAACTCTATGTCTTCAAACCTTTTTGGTCATCATTGACAAAAGGGGGAGAAGCATGATGTTTATAGTCTTCAAGCGGGTCACTTTGGGCAGGTGCCTTTATATTTTGCTACATTTTTTCGTGCTTACAACTCCCGTTTTTGCTACATTTTGCTTCGTGCTTACAACTCCCGTTTTTGCTACATTTGCTTCTTTGAGTTGTAACACTGAGCCTTGATGGCCGTCTGCTACCTGTTTGTCACTCCATTATGCGAAGATAAATTCCGCATGTGCGACGATAAATTCCGCACTCATCTCTTACTGCAGACGTCCATTTTCCATTATGCATGTCATTATCTTCATATACTTTCACATGCATAGTGGATTGTCATCATAAGTTGAAGTGGATCTCCACAAGTACAACCTGCCATGTGCATTTGCATTCAAAAGGCAAATTACTTATATGCACATCTTCAGGGGGAGCCCTTGCAACTTATGAAGACAAATTCCTTTACTATTTCACAAATTATGTTCCCCGTTGAAAACTTCAACTAGTTTGTCATCAATCACCAAAAAGGGGGAGATTGTAAGTGCATCTAGTGCCACCCCTAGTTAGTTTTGGAGTATTGACGACAAACCTAGTTGAGGGACTAACGTGTTTGTGAGAATTGCAGGAAAACACAGGTAGAAGTCCCTCATTGATTCGGTTTTATTACCAGAGATGACCCCTAAAAATGTACGAAGACATTGAAGAAAATGGTGGTTTATGAAGATATTCATATTGAAGACAATGACATGAGAAGACTCCCTATGAAGCTTATGGAACTCGAAGACTTAGATCCTTCGTAGTTTTATTTCATTTATGTTGTGTCATAGGAATCACCGTACTGTTAAGTGGGGTCCAAGAGAACCAGTCAGAATGACTGAAGTGATGCCTAATTCAAATCCTATGTCTTCGAGCGAAGACTTTGAGAGAAAATCTTGTCCAGAGTCAGACAAGTCAGCTTTACTTGTAGCCCAAGTAAAGTTGCCGTGTGAGTTCAAAATTCGACCGTTGGTACACGTGTCAGTTCCTTAGTGACCCAGGGTCATTTTGGACAGATCAGGTCGGGTTGCCAAGTGGCTATAAATAGTCCACCCCCCACAACCATAAACGGTTGGCTGCTCAGATTTCAGTGCACGGCTTTTGTCGTTTGAGAGCAACCCACCTCGAAGCCTTTGAGAGAAAAATTCCTAGTGAGGAGAAAAGCCCTAACCACCCAGAGCCAGAGTAAATTGGGCATCACTTAAGTCTTCGTGTCTGTGTGATCTGAAGACTTATTACACTTGAGGACTGTGCATCCTCCAGACGGTTAGGCGTCGCGTTCTGAGCATCCAAGAGAAATTGTGGATTGCCGGTGAACGAAGTCTGTGAAGGTTTGGGAGTCTACCTTGAAGACTTACCAGAGTGATTGGGCGAGGTCTGTGTGACCTTAGCTCAAGGAGAAAACGGTGAGGACTGGGTGTCTTGGACTAAGTGTCCTTGACTGGGTGTCCGGGACTGTGTGTCCTTCGGTTTAAATACCTAGCCGCTCCAACCAGACGTACAGTTGTCGCAGCAACTGGAACTGGTCCAACAAATCATTGTCTTCGACGTGTCACTGGTTTCATCTACACTTCCTTTTTACTTACAGTTATTCATTGTGAAGCCATTGCGTGCTTGCTTTATCTTTTGTCTTCACAACATGAATGTATGATCTGTTTGGCTTCATAACTTCTTCCTACCTGATCCTTATTACACCGAAGCTGTTTGTCATTGCGCTTTCACTCTATTGAATACATGACCATGGCTGGCCTAGTGTAATCTAACTTCCGCTGCATAGTAATAGGCATAATCTTCACTGTTTGTCTTCATAACTCTCACGTTTTGAAGACTTTCATAAAAATCGCCTATTCACCCCCCCTCTAGTCGATATAACGCACTTTCAATCATACAAGACGCTCCAAGCAAAACACATATCATGTGACGAATAAAAATATAGCCTCAAGTAAAATACCGATAGTTGTTCGAAGAAAGCGGGGATGCCACTCGGGGGCATCCCCAAGCTTAGTTGGTTGCTCATTCTTGGATAATATCTTGGGATGCTGGGGCATCCCCAAGCTTAGGCTCTTGCATCCTTCCTTCATCCATCGTAAGATAACTCAAAACTTGAAAACTTCAATCACACAAAACTCAACAAAACATTCGTGAGATCCGTTAGTATAAGAATAATAAATCACTACTATAAGTGCTGTATCAAACCAATTCATATTTTGTTTTTGTATTATATCTACTATATTCCAACTTTTCTATGGCAAAAACTCATCAAAGAAAACCATAGAACCATCAAAATAAGCACACAACACAAAGAAAATAGAATCTGTCAAAATAGAACAGTCTGTAGAAATCTAACTATTTTGAATACTTTCTAACTCCAAAAATTCTGAAAAATTAGGACGTCCTGAGAAATTTGCATATTTATCTACTGCAATTGGAATTGGTATTTTATCACTCTCTGGTAAAAAATTATAATTGTTTTCGTGAGCGCAAAACTTTCTGTTTTTTCAGCAAGATCAAACAACTGTTGCCCAAGAAGATCCTAAAGGCTTTACTTGGCACAAACACTAATTAAAACACAAAAACACAATCATAACAGTGCATAATTGTGTAAACACACAAGAACAGGAAGTAAAAAGCAAAAATAAAATTTATTCATTGGGTTGCCTCCCAACAAGCGCTATAGTTTTACGCCCTTAGCTAGGCATAATGCATTTTAATTATGCTCACATGAAAGATAGCAATTGAAACACGAAGAGAGCATCATGTAGCATGTGAAAAACAAGTTTAAGTCTAACATACTTCCTATGGATAGGAATTTTATAAGGAGACAAATTATCAAAACATGCAAAAGCTAGCATATGCAAGCAAAAGGAATAAAGCATTAACAATCTCAACATGAAGAGATGTAATTTAGTAACATGAAAATTTCTATGACCATATTTTCCTCTCTGATAATAATTACATGTAGGATCATATTAAATTCAATAATATAGCTATCACATAACATATTATCTACATGATCCACATGCATGCAAAGTTGACACTCTTCCAATGTAGTGGGATTATCATCAAATAAAGTCATGGCCTCTCCAAGCCCACTTTTATCAAAAATTTCATAAGATTGAACATTCTCCAAATGTGTGGGATTATTTTTACCTAGAGTTGACACTCTTCCGAACCCACTTTTAATATTATTGCAAACATATTCATCAGGAGGCATAAATAAATTTTCAAGATCATAAGAATCATCACCCCAATCATGATCATTGCAACAAGTAGTAGACATAGCAAAATTAGCATCCCCAAGCTTGGGGTTTTGCATATTATTAGCACAATTGACATTAATAGAATTTATATTAAAAGCATTGCAATAATTCTTTTCATTCAAGGGGCTATCATGAATCACTTCATAAATTTCTTCATCACAATTTTCAGATTCACGAATCTCAAGCAAAACTTCACAAAGATAATATAGTGCACTCAACTCACTAGCAATTGGTTCATCATGATAGGATCTTCTAAAGAGATTAGCAAGTGGATGGAGATCCATATCAATAGATTTTTAGCAAGCGAAGATGCAAGCATATACAAGGCACATGGTAACACAAGCAAACAAAAGATCTGGCGAGAAAAAGGCGAACGAAAAAGAGTGAATAAAAAGGCAAATTTTTGTGAAGTGGGGGGAGGAAAACAAGAGGCAAATGGAAAATAATGTAAATTGTGAGGAGATGAGATTTGTGATTAGGAACCTGGTATATGTTGAAGATCCTCCCCGGCAACGGCGCCAGAAATTCCTTTTGATGTCGCTTGAAGCTACGTCGGTATTTCCCCAAAGAGGAAGGGATGATGCAGCACAACGGAGGTAGGTATTTCCCTTAGATATGAAACCAAGGTTATCAAACCAGTAGGAGAACCAAGCAACACAATGTAAACAACCCCTACACACAAATAACAACACCTCGCAACCTGACGTGTTAAAGGGGTTGTCAATCCCTGTCGGTGTCAAAACCGGCGGATCTCGGGTAGGGGGTCCCGAACTGTGCGTCTAAGGCGGATGGTAATAGGAGGCAGGGGACACGATGTTTTACCTAGGTTCGGGCCCTCTTGATGGAGGTAAAACCCTACGTCCTGCTCGATTTATTCTTGATGATATGAGTATTACAAGAGTTGATCTACCACGAGATCGGGGAGGCTAAACCCTAGAAGCTAGCCTATGGTATGATTGTCTGTTGTCCTACGGACTAAAACCCTCCGGTTTATATAGACACCTGAGGGGCTAGGCTTACACAAGGTCGGTTACAAAAGGAGGAGATATCCATATCCGTACTGCCTAGCTTGCCTTCCACGCCAAGTAGAGTCCTATCCGGACACGAGACGAAGTCTTCAATCTTGTATCTTCATAGTCCAACAGTCCGTCCAAAGGATATAGCCCGGCTGTCCGGAGACCCCCTAATCCAGGACTCCCTCAATAGCCCCTGAACCAGGCTTGAATGACGATGAGTCCAGCGCACAGTGTTGTCTTCGGCATTGCAAGGCGGGTTCCTCCTCCGGATACACCACAGAAGAGTTTGAATAAAAGGATAGTGTTCGACCCTGCAAAATACGTTCCACATACCACCGTAGAGAGAATAATATTTCCACAAATCTAATTCGCTGACACGTTTTGGCAACATGACATCATGCCATGACTCAGTGATTATTCGAACCGTTTTTCTTTAACTAGCCCCGCACATAACGCAAGGCAGTTTCTTGACACGTCTTGTCAAAGCAGAGATCGTGTCCCCCTTATTACGGGATTCTCATTAATATGGGCGTGGGTAACCTAACCGTGCCATCAATTATGGCGCTTGAGGGATAAGCGAGTTTTACCATGCTAGTGGGGGCACATAGTTTCGGCCGCCCTTATAAAGGGATAAGGTTTAACCTTTTTCTACCCACGCCTTCTTCCTCCTTGCTCATCCGTCCTTGCGCACTCGAGCTCCAACACCCAAGCCCACATCCTTCTCCTCAACCTTCTCCAAACATGTCCGGAGCGGGAGGCAAGTGGATGGCTTCCTCCATCACGGAGGGACACATCAAAAAGCTATGCGGAGCCGGATACTTATCCACGAATATCGCGCATCAGCTGCCCGCTGCGGGGAAGATCGTCCCCACCCCGGAACCTCATGAGAGGGTAGTCTTCCTCCACCACTTCCTCCGCAGACTGGGGTTTCCCCTCCATCCATTCGTCTGTGGTCTTATGTTCTACTACGGGCTGGACTTTCATGATCTAGCCCCAAACTTCATCCTCAATATTTCGGCGTTCATCATCGTGTGTGAGGCTTTCCTCTGCATCCGGGCCCACTTCGGCATGTGGCTGAAGACCTTCAATATCAAGCCAAAGGTGGTGGGAGGCAAACAAGCGGAATGAGGCGGAGCCATGGTGGGAAAGATGCCCAATGTTATATGGCTTGAAGGCTCCTTCGTGGAGACCATAAAGGTGTGGCAATCGGCGTGGTTCTACATCACCGAGCCACGCGACACCAACTGGGTGGCGGCCCCCGAGTTTTGATCCGGAATCCCCACGCGGCTCACCTCCTGGAAAGAGAAGGGCCTATCCTGGGGTTCATCGGTGGAGCTGGACGGACTCCAGAAATGTATCCAGAATATGGCAAGCAAGAAGCTCAAGCTTGTCAACATAGTCCAGGTCATGCTCTTTCGCCGGATCCTCCCGTGTCAACAACGGGATTTCAACTTGTGGGAGTTCGACCCGGCCCAACACTAGACTCTGAGTGAGCTCTTCGACACAACGCACAAGGACGTCTGGAGGGTGCTGTTCAAGGGTGTCGAGGTCCCTCCCTCTCTCACCGAGGACCGCGGGCTAAGCGTGAAGCGCCCTGCGAATCCGGTAAGTTTTGTACATCTGGTAGGATTTTTACTTCTCATAGCTTAACCACATGCGGGGTCTGAGCTCCCATGCCTTTGACAGGACTGGGTGGGGGCATCGGAGAAGATCAACTGTCTGGCCCCTCTGCCCGAAGACACTGCAGACGCTCTCCTGACGGAGATGCTGACTCCGGCTCCTTACAAGGTGCCGGAGAAGACCAAGAAGAAGGCCAAGGGAACCTGAAAGAGTTCCCGACGCTAGGTGGTATCGGACTCCTCGTCCGATGACTCTGCGACGCACTCCTCCCACGAAGACGAGGAGTAAGATGAAGATGCTCCCCCTCCAGCTGGGGAGACAAGAAAAGGATGGCCGCCCCAACCGGGGGGGCCGAAGGGTCAAAGAAGGGAAGGACTCTCCTTCCAGACTGCTCCAGCACCGCCATCGAAGACGAAGACGAGTGGCTGCTCAGGGCCAAGCCCCTGGCGAAGTCGTAAGTATTCGTATACCAGAGTAACTCATATCATACCTTTGTCGCACTGCTTCTCCTAACGCTGAATATGATTATGCAGACCGCCCCAAGCCCGTATCGACGTATCTTCGTCGGGCGGCTCCTTGGACTCGTCGGATATGGATAGTGATCCACTTCCGACCGCCACCTCCCCTTGCCCTACGGATAATGCCGAGGTATTGTCTCAAGAGGCACCGGGTCGAGGGGAGACAATCCCGGAGGCGCCTCAAGGCGACCTTCCGGACTCCGGGAGCAGAGGGAGTAAGGGTCCCGAGGGCTCCGAGTTCGGCCCTCAGCCGAACACCGCGCCGGAACCTCCAGTGGTCCCGGACTCAAGCAGGTGGCGTCCTTCCAAAAGGGGCAAGACGCCTGTGCCAGTCACCTCTGTCCATCCAGAGGCACCGGACAATCTGCAGGGAGCGCTTCGCAGTGCTTCCATAGTGAAGAGCACCGCAGTATTATGAGTGGGTGATCCAGAAGGTTCAGTCCGCCAAGAGCGGACTGACTGAAGCCTGTGCCAGCCTTCTAATAGGCTTTGATGTAAGTATTTGAAATATAGGAAAAATATTACCGCATAGATAGTAGCCCCTGATGCTCTGTTTGGTGTTCAAAAAGAAAAGCCGAATAGAGGATCAACTAATATCTGCAGGAGTCTAATATAAGTATGTCTATTTGCGTATGCAGGCTTCGCTGCTGACCTCTGCCGCACTGACTGTGGAGGTCGCCGTACTGAAGCAGGACCTCAAAGGGTCCAAGAAAGAGCTTGGCCTTGCCAAGAGGCAGCTCGAGGAGAACAAAGGTAAGTAATACCTACTCTACAGATGTGTATATATACAAAAAGGATGCGATTGCAAAATGACAGGATCATCTTTAATTCGCCAGGGGCCACAACCGAAGTGGCAACCCTGAAGCAAGCGCTATCTGAGGCCGAAAACAAGGCGGCCCAGGAGCGCAACCGAGCGGGAAAAACAAGAGGCACGAGTGGGCGTGGTGCAGCAAGAGCTCCACGCTCTCGTGACGAAGCACGAGGCGTTGGAGCTTGACTTGAAGACGCGAGAGTCCGAGCTTGCCGCAGCCCTTGAGAGTGCAAAGAGTGCCAAGGCCGAAGCCCAAAAGGCCCTCCAGGAGATTGATGCGATGAA